>NC_053026.1:209362220-209479063 GCF_003073215.2 Triticum urartu | reverse complement strand
AAGATGGTTATGTTTCCTAACCATGAACAAGGTGTTGTTATTTGATTAACAAGGTCACATCATTAGTTGAATGATCTGATTGACATGACCCATTTCATTAGCTTAGCACCCGATCATTTAGTATGTTGCTATTGCTTTCTTCATGACTTATACATGTTCCTATGACTATGAGATTATGCAACTCCCGTTTACCGGAGGAACACTTTGTGTGCTACCAAACGTCACAACGTAACTGGGTGATTATAAAGGAGCTCTACAGGTGTCTCCAAAGGTAGATGTTGGGTTGGCGTATTTCGAGATTAGGATTTGTCACTCCGATTGTCGGAGAGGTATCTCTGGGCCCTCTCGGTAATGCACATCACATAAGCCTTGCAAGCATTGCAACTAATGAGTTAGTTGCGAGATGATGTATTACGGAACGAGTAAAGAGACTTGCCGGTAACGAGATTGAACTAGGTATTGGATACCGACGATCGAATCTCGGGCAAGTAACATACCGATGACAAAGGGAACAACGTATGTTGTTATGCGGTCTGACCGATAAAGATCTTCGTAGAATATGTAGGAGCCAATATGGGCATCCAGGTCCCGCTATTGGTTATTGACCGGAGACGTGTCTCGGTCATGTCTACATTGTTCTCGTACCGTAGGGTCCGCACGCTTAACGTTACGATGACAGTTATTATGAGTTTATGCATTTTGATGTACCGAAGTTAGTTCGGAGTCCCGGATGTGATCACGGACATGACGAGGAGTCTCGAAATGGTCGAGACATAAAGATTGATATATTGGAAGCCTATGTTTGGATATCGGAAGTGTTCCGGGTGAAATCGAGATTTTACCGGAGTACCGGGAGGTTACCGCAACCCCCCGGGAGCTATATGGGCCTTAGTGGGCTTTAGTGGAAAGGAGAAAGGGGCAGCCCAAGGTGGGCCGCGCGCCTCCCCCCTCCCCTAGTCCTATTAGGACAAGGAGAGGTGGCCGACCACCCTCTCTCTCTTTCCCCCTCGGGGAATCCTATTCCAACTAGGATTGGGGGGGGAGTCCTACTCCCGGTAGGAGTAGGACTCCTCCTGCGCCCTCCTCCTGGCCGGCCGCCCCCTCCCCCTTGGATCCTTTATATACGGGGGCAAGGGGGCACCTCTAAACACACAAGTTGATCCTTGAGATCGTTCCTTAGCCGTGTGCGGTGCCCCCTGCCACCATATTCCACCTCGATCATATTGTAGCGGTGCTTAGGCGAAGCCCTGTGACAGTAGAACATCAAGATCGTCACCACGCCGTCGTGCTGACGGAACTCCTCCCCGACGCTTTGCTGGATCGGAGCCCGGGGATCGTCATCGAGCTGTACGTGTGCTAAGAACTCGGAGGTGCCGGAGTAACGGTGCTTGGATCGGTCGGATCGGGAAGACGTACGACTACTTCCTCTACGTTGCGTCAACGCTTCCGCAGTCGGTCTGCGTAGGTACGTAGACAACACTCTCCCCTCTCGTTGCTATACATCACCATGATCTTGCGTGTGCGTAGGAAATTTTTTGAAATTACTGCGTTCCCCAACAATTCTGGCTATCATCAGATCAAACTGGCAGTTAAGGACCAGGAGAAGACGGCATTTATAACTCCCTTTGGAGCCTTCTGCTATGTGTCTATGCCCTTCGGGCTCAAGAGTGCTCAAGCAACTTACCAACGGTGTGTACAAAATTGTCTTCACAAGCAGATTGGCCGTAATGTACATGCTTACGTGGATGATATCATGGTTAAGTCCAGGGAGAAGGAGACTCTGATTGATGATTTGAAGGAAACCTTTGATAACCTGAGAACATACAAGATGATGCTTAATCCGGACAAGTGTGTCTTTGGTGTACCGGCGGGCAAGTTATTAGTCTTCTTGGTGTCCAATAGGGGAATTGAGGCTAATCCGAAGAAGATCACAACCATCACCTCCCTCGCTAAACCAAAGTGTATCAATGATGTTCAGCACCTGGCAGGCCGGATTGCTGCGTTAAGCCGGTTTATCAGTCGCCTCGGTGAGAAGGCAATCCCTTTGTATTAGATGTTGAAGAAGACGGATCAGTTTGTCTGGAGTTCTGCTGCTGATGAAGCATTTAAGGACTTAAAACGACAATTGGCCAATCCGCCGGTGCTCGCCGCTCCCATTGACAAGGAGCCGTTGCTGCTATATGTTGCTGCCAACGCTCGGGCGGTCAGCGTGGCTATTGTGGTGGAGCGAAAGGAGACATGCAAGGAGCATCCGGTTCAACGACCGGTCTATTATATCAGCGAGGTGCTAATCGAGTCCAAGCAAAGGTATCCGCATTGGCAGAAGCTGGTGTATGGAGTGTTTATGGCAAGCCGGAAGCTTAAACAATATTTCCAAGGGCACCCAATTACGGTGGTCAGTTCTGCTCCTTTGGGAGATATCATCCAGAACCGGGAAGCAACTGGCCGGATTGCAAAGTGGGCCATAGAGCTGGGGCCGTACGGTTTGAAGTATGTGCCTCGGACAACGGTTAAGTCTCAAGCACTTGTTGATTTCATCAATGATTGGACGGAAATGCAAGCACCTAAAGAAAAGCCGGATCACACGTATTGGACCATCCATTTTGACGGATCCAGGCAGTTGGAAGGCTCGGGGGCTGGAGTCGTATTAACTTCCCCACGAGGTGATAAGTTTTGTTATGTTCTCCGCTTAATGTTCCCTTGTACTAACAATGCAGCTGAGTATGAAGCCTTGCTCCATGGTCTCCGGATTGCTAAGGAGATGAATCTAAGTCGAGTTAAGTGCTTCGGTGATTCGGACCTTGTGGCTCAGCAAGTGTCTGGCACTTGGGACTCCAAGGACCCACTCATGGCAGCATATCGTCGGGAGGTGGATACTGTTGCAGGTTCTTTCAAAGGCTATTAGGTGGACCACGTGGATCGGCGGAAAAATGAAGCGGCGGACTCTTTAAGCCGGCTGGGCTCTCAGCGCAAACCGGTCCCGCCCAATGTTTTTCTGGATGTGTTGCACAACCCGTCGGTCAAGATCCCTGGTGAAGAGGATTTGGCTATTCCTGATCCGGAGGCTCAATTGGTGGCCGCTCTTCATGTTATTCTGGATTGGACGCTTCCTTATCTGGCGTACAAGAACCGGGGCGAGTTGCCAGAGGATGAGATTCTGGCCCGACAAATAATTCGGTGATCCAAGTCCATGGCTATCATCAACGGCGAGTTGCATCATTGCAGTGTATCAGGAGCTTTTCAACGCTGCGTGTCTCCTGAAGAAGGCCGTGACATTTTGCGTGAGATCCACGAAGGAGATTGTGGTCACCACGCCGGTTCAAAATCTCTGGTGGCTAAAGCGTTTCGCCATGGCTTCTATTGGTTAACTGCTCATGCTGATGTGGAGGATCTGGTCAGACGATGTGATGGTTGCCAAAGGTTTTCAAGACGTGCTCATGTACCGGCTCAAGAATTGAGAATGATTCCAATTACTTGGCCGTTTGCGACTTGGGGGCTGGATATGGTTGGGCCTTTCAAAAGGTCCAAAGATAAGAATACCCACCTCCTGGTGGCGGTTGACAAGTTTACAAAGTGGGTGGAGGCAGAACCTGTTAGCAAGTGTGATGCGGCCACGGCGGTTCAGTTCATCAAAAAGGTGATTTTCCAGTTTGGCTTTCCGCACAGTATTATCATAGATAATGGTACCAATTTGTCCAAAGGTGCTATGAAGGAGTTCTGCGAACGGGAGCACATCCAGCTCGACGTTTCATCAGTGGCACATCCACAGTCCAATGGTCAAGCAGAAAGAGCTAATCAAGAGATCTTGAGAGGCATCAAGCCCCAGCTCATGGTTCCTTTGCAGAGAACGCCGGGTTGTTGGGTAGAAGAATTACCATCTGTGTTATGGAGCATCAATACAACACCCAACCGATCAACATGATATACACCGTTCTTCATGGTTTATGGAGCAGAGGCGGTTCTCCCCAGTGATATCCGTCATGATTCACCTCGTGTGACGGCTTACATTGAAGCGGACAACAAGACAGCACGACAAGATGCTTTGGACCGGTTGGATGAAGAGCGTGACATCGCAGCCACCCGATCGGCGATTTACCAGCAGGATCTTCGTCGTTATCACAGTCGCCGAGTCAGAACCAGAACCTTTCAGGAAGGAGATTTGGTGCTTCGGCTCATCCAAGATCAGACTGATATGCATAAGCTACCCACCTTGGGAGGGGCCTTTCGTGGTCAGCAAGAATCTGCACAACGGGTCGTATTATCTGATCGATATTCGAGAGCATAAAGACTCGCGCACATCAGAGGAGGAGACCAACAGGCCATGGAACATAGCTCATCTTCACTATACCTGAGCCATTGGCTATACTTGTGTACATATTATAACAATGTATATAGTATGATTAAATATAATAAACCGGAACCTCAGCTAAAGCGGGGTATCTGTTCTTTTATATCATGTGAGGTTACACGGAGTTGCTCTAAAGCGGCCTCCGGTTTACCCCTTGAGTTTGCTTTTTAAAAGCATCACATCACTTGGGGGTTTGGTCGTGTCCGAACCAATACCATGCCTCTTGATAGGCGAGAGCCACCAGATCACTTGGGGACTTGGTCATGTCAGAACCAGTCCTGCCTCTTGATCGGCCTAAGGCCACAGAATCACTTGGGGGCTTGGTCGAACCCGAACCATGACCATGCCACTTGATCGGCATAAATGCCACAGTTTCATTTGGGGACCTGGCTGACTAGAACCATAGTTACACCTAACGGGAGCTTGGTCGTGTTCGGCCATGGTAACACCATCTGATCAGCTCAAATAAAACCTTTTTTTTGCAACAGTTTTGTCATTGCACTTGATTTACACTTTTCTTTGAAGGTTTTTTTTGTTTTTTATTGCGTTTTTTAAACCGACAAAGTTTTTTAACCAATCAATTGATGGAACACAGTTCACGTCAATCCGGAGACTATTTGCCCCGTTTGATCCTTGTTGTTAACATCCTCTTATGGAGGAACATGGTGTTTATTATAACCCGACACGGTTTACCTGGTAAACCAGCGTCATATATGTACAGGAGCTGTTATCTCCTCCAACAGTGTGGGTTTGCAAAACTCCGCTTCAAGATTGGCCAAGCCAACTTCATGTTCAACGAGGACAGGTATTATGTATCACAAACATTTGGTCATATACTTAAGAATTTTTTTGGATGTTTTGACTTCATATATGCAGACATCATATTCCGCCGGACGGTACAACCGCGGTGGCACTTGAAGAGTTTTTTATTGCAGAAGGTGCTTTGGAAAGTTCATCACCACAGGAAGAACAAATTATGCACGAAGGCATATCAACATCAAAAGTATCCGCTACCCTATTACAAGGCAACATGGTGCCCATAATCATATAATTGTTTTTCGCAAAGGAGAGGCAGTTTTAAAACCGGCTTCCGGTTCAAGCTTGGTCACCAACCCGGCCTGATGGTTGTGGGTCATCCTGTGCCGCTTCAGCCTCCGTTTCTCTACCCAGTGGCTGGAAATCCACAGCTGTCCAGTCGATTCCCATTAATGCTTGAAAAACAGCTTCATCATGGATCAGCAATGACGGGTCAATATCGGGAGCGTAAGTATGCTTACGGATTGGAGGGATCAAATTTTCCGATTCATGAATTGGTGCGGCTATTCGCTTCTTCTAACTGTCATATTGGGCTTGATAATGAGACAAGTCTGCTTCTTCAGCCAGTTGACATGCTAGCGGCCGTACCTCCCGGTTTATTGCTCGCAGATCCGCTTCACCAAATTCTGACCCGTCTTCCTTCAAGCTGGGATAGCCCTGAGCCACTTCAATAGGATCAAAATCTGGCACCCAGGCTTTTGCTCGGATTAAGGCATTGATTGCACCGGTTCGAGCAGCAGATTTCTTCAGCTCTTCAACCCGGGCAGGAAGCATCGACAGTTTCATCAGAGTATCTTGAATCAAAGTGGGCGCCGGTTTGTTATGAGATGCGGTACAGATGATCCGCTGGGCACCGGTATACAATTGTTCAACCAATGTATAGGCGGCTTTCAATTTCTTCCGCACATCTGACCCCAAGTGACCAATGCGTGTCCCTGAAATACCATAAAGGGTTAATAAACCGGCGACTCTGTAAGAAGGCAGAGCCAATTCAGAAGGCAAGCTGGCTTACCAAAGATAGCCGTAGTCATGGCATGCACGTGCCGCTTTATGCTGGTCAGTTCATCCGCTACCGGTTTAAGTGCAGCCTCGGCATCCTCTGCTCGTTTGATCAAAGCGGACTTTTCAGTGGCCCAATCCGCCCGCTTATTCTTGAAGCTCTCCTTAAGCTGTTCCATGGCGCTTAAAGCGCTGGCCAATTCCTCTTTTGCTTTGGAGGTTTCGGCCTGTTGGGTTTTCAGGTTTTCTTGGAGATCGGTGACTTGGTTTTCTTTCGTCTTCAGCTCCGCCTGCATGCATACAGATATATGCTTCAACAAATCAGTATAAGGATTCAAGTACCAATCACATAACAAGTTATGCACTTAGTACTTGGGGGCTAATGCATATTCGATCTTCATCTTTCAAGTGTTTACAAAGTCCCAAGATCAATACAAGTATTCAACTTGGCACTTGGGGGCTAATGGCTATTTGCTCATATATATCTGATGCGGCAGTTTCAATTACTTAAAGTACCGGTTTAAGTACGCTAAGTTGAACCGGCCCTTGGGGGCTACATCAGCGAATTTCAAAGCATCAAGATTTATGAAGTCCCGGTTTGAAATAATATTGCAAACCGGCCCTTGGGGGCTAGGAGAGTCAGCAAGAATGGAAGCATACAAGCAGGAAGGAGCATATGGAAGTTACCTCATATTTATCTTTCATCATATTAACCAGACCGGCTTCATAGTCACGACTGCTATACAGTCGGTTTAGATAGCCGGAATGGATATCTTGGGCGTTCAGAGCAGCGTAAGTCGTCAGATCACGTTCCACTTGCCTTTGCCAAAGGTAGCAACTTCCTCCTTGGCATAATGTTTGAATAAAGCGACAGGATTGCTTGGCTCAGTATGGCCAGTGCCAGTAATGACAACCTCATCATCCTTGGTACCGCTGGGTTGCACTGGAGCTGTTGGCTTGTCAGTAGGTTTTGCTGGACCGGTGGAGTTTTCAATCCGGATGGAACCTGTGGGCTGATTGACAGGACTTGAGGTATTAGTAGGTCTCTCTTCAGCAATAGGATCATCATCTTGCTGCGGTGGATCGTTGGGAATATCCTCAGGAATAGCCGCTTCAACATTGGGTGTCTTGCCCGCTTCAAGAACGACATCTTCTTCGGTCGTTTTTTCCAGACGGGCCTTCTTGCTTGGCCTAGGTTTGGCCCTGAGCAGAATAATAAAATCAAATACAACATATGTTCTAAGGCGATGTACTGCAAACATCACAAGAAATATAGCTTACCCAAGCACCATTTTAAGCGGTGGGAGCTGAGTAGCCAATGACTCGCCAGAAGATGAGTGGGAAGTAACCTGGTAATCGGAGTCAGACGGATTAAGAGGTTGACGAAAGCAGCCCGCTTTAGGACAAGCACTGACAAGCAAATTAGAGACCTCTGAATGGCATTTCCGAACCGGACTATTCGGTAAACCGGCGGAGGTAACTACCTGGCCGCTGTGCCGGGTTGTGCGACGACCTTCGTGTTGTTGGGTCTTCATAAGAAATTTAGGATCCAAATAAGCAAGAGGTTGAGAAAATTTAACTTTCTGGTTTGCCTGGCGGATTTTTTGTGAAGGCAAAGTTTCTGAATCGGAAGAGAGAATAATTACCTCTGCAACATCCACATGGCTGGCTTCGGCATCATCCTGACAAATATCATCATCAATAAGACGCATGAAAAATAAAACAAGTGATTCAAGATCTACCTCAAAGTCCGGATTATCCACATCATCATCAGGGGCCAGATTAGAAGATGCAGTGGTTCTTTTCCTGTGGGCAGTCTTCTTCACAGCTTTAGTCTTTTGCCGAGTTGCTCTTTCCGATTTGTCTGGTTTTTCTGGTTTCTCCTGCGGCAGTTTTTTGCTCCAAAATGGATCATTGCCCTGATTACGCATACACTGATATTAAACAATGACCAGACATATCAATAACAGATTCAACAAAGAGAAAAATTAAAGTCTTACAGCTGGCGGTTTGTTGGTGGCGCAGAAGGGAAGCAGGCCGGTTCTAGCGCAGACGTGTTCCGGTTCATTGAGCATCTTATTCACAACCTCTGTGATTTCTTCATCGGAGAGCTAGATTTTTGAATGTCGCAGTGGGTCATCCACACTGTCAGTATACTCGCACATCAAACCGGAGCGCCGACTAAGGGGCAGTATGCTCCATGATATCCAACAACGAGCGAGATCAACCCCTGTTAAGCCGTTGGCCATAAAGGCTCTGAGCTTTGACAGTTGGGGAGCGTATTTGCTTCTCTCCTGGGCAGTCAATCTCTGAGGAAAAGGGTGTGTATTGCCGAGCCGCTCCGGACGGAAGCCAGGCAAGGGATTCTCACCAGCAGGGGAGGTGTCTTTGCAGTAGAACCATGTCTGATTCCACTCCTTGGGGTGACTGTGCAGCTTGGCGTGAGGGTATGTGACCTCTTTCCTTTTCTGAATCGTCACGCCACCCAACTCCGTATTAGAGCCATCAGTAAACTCGGTACGACGGTTTAGATGGAAAAGGTCTCTGAACAATTCCACTGTGGGCTCCTCTTGAAAGAACACCTCACAGAGCACTTGGAAGTGACACATATTTGTAACAGAGTTGGGGCCAGTGTCTTGCGGATGGAGTTGGAAATCGGCTAAGACATCCCGGTAAAATTTAGAAACGGGCGGTTTAAAGCCCCGGGCTAAGTGATCTACGAAAACAACAACCTCTCCTTCTCGAGGTGTGGGAGGGCATTCTTTGTCAGGAGCCCTCCAATGGATGGTATCTTTGCTGCCCAAAGCGCCAATCAGGACTAAATCGTCCAGTTGATCCTCTGTGACGCGAGAAGGAACCCAATTACACTCATATACTTGCTTGGCCATGATGGAATCTACAAGGTAGAAGATCCCGGTTCAAAAATGCATTTGATCAAGGTACGTTGGTATATGCACTGGTAAACCGGAGACAGAACTATCTGAACCGGAGTTTCATGAAGCAACCAACATCTGGCGGTTCAACAAGGGGACTAATGGCATATACCGGTTTGGAAAATTTTCTATAAGGTTAAACCGCCTGATCTAAGCATTAAAAAGCTTAGATTGCGGATGGACAGGTACGCAGAAACAGGTTTCACAAGAGTTCTTTACAGCATTGGACTGAAGCAAGTTCAGAAAAAAGATAAATACTTAGAGGTTCAAGGGAGCAGTACCGAACCAATGAGCAAAATGTTCATATAGATCTATGGTTTGAGATGCATAAGTGAAGGCGAAAGGTCAAACAACTATCATTGCACAGAGTAAAGACTTGCGGATTCATCCAAAGATCTATCGTATGAGCAAGAGGCAGACGATGAACACTAAAGAACTACGAAACCCTAGGCCAGATCTGCGAGGGAAAGGATAGAAGATTTATCGGAGCTGAGGAAGATGCGGAAGGTCGCCGCGGTGTTCTGGTGCGCTCAGGTTGATGCAGCGGCCAAGGATGAGGCAGAGGTCGACGGCGGCGGCGGAGCTCCGAGGCTGGCGACGCAAGGAAGACGAAGAAGGCACGAAAGGAGAAAAGAAATGACCCTTCGGTCCTATTTATAAGGAGAAAGAACATAAGTCAGGCGCGACAATCAAGGGGCCACAAAACGGAGTTGTCGCCTTGATTTCCGCCGATCTATTAAACAAAGAAACATAATGGATAGCTTCGTTATGACAGGTGACGTCACTCCGGCTTACAGCAATCAGAGAAGATGACATCATGGCGGTTTACCAATTTATAAGAAGATATTGAAGGTGAAGTTTTTATAAAAGGATTGACATGAACCCGTTCAAATCAATCTGGGGCCTAATGTTGGGGATATTACTACTGAGCGTAAACCGGCCTATCTGGGCCGGGTTAACCTCATCAGTAGTTAAGTATGTTAAAGCCGAAGAAGACAGAGGAGGGCTCAAGGCCCATGGTCGGTTCAAGGCCTGTAGCCGTAAATCGGCGTTAGTAGTTAACCTATATTGTAAGTTAGGAATAAGTAGAGACCAAACCGGACACATCTATGAGCCGGTATTGGGACTCCGTAAGCCAACGGGAGTCACCCGTGTATATAAGGGGATGACGCGGCGGCGGTTCAAGGACAACAGACAACAGCTCGAGACATATGCGAAGCTTGTTTGCTCCCTAGTCATCGAAACCCCATCAATTCGATCACAACTAGACGTAGGCTTTTACCTTCATCGAAGGGGCCGGACTAGTATAAACTCTCTTGCGTCCTTGTGTTCGCTTTAACCCCTTCAAGCTAACCCGTCGCGATGGCTCCACGACTAAGTCCTTTCTCTAGGACATCTGCCGTGACAAAACCACGACACCTTTCCTACCCATAAGCTTAAATAGTCTTGATCTCGCGGGTGTGAGATTGCTGAGTCCTCGTGGCTCACAGATACTTCCAAACAGTTTTAGGTGCCGATGATAGCAGTGTAGATGATGCAGCTGAGCTCAAGTGGGAGCTCGATGAAGATCGTGTTCGTTGTGTTGTTTTGTTTCCAATTGATCAGTTGTGGAGCCCAGTCGGGGCGATCGGGGATCTAGCAATAGGGGTGGTCTTTCTTTATTTTGGTTCCGTAGTCGGACCTTGATTGTATTATGGATGATGTATGATATTCATGTATTGTGTGAAGTGGCGATTGTAAGCCAACTCTTTATCCCTTTCTTATTCAGTACATGGGATGTGTAAAGATTACCCCTCTTGCGACATGCCTACTATGCGGTTATGCCTCTAAGTCGTGCTCCGACACGTGGGAGATATAGCCGCATCGTGGATGTTACATGAGACTATTACCTTGCCTGCTCCTTCCTTGTTTGATTTATCTGCAGGCAAGTACCTTGTTCCGTTGGAGGCCATTCACGCCTACCAGAACCCTACATCAGCTGCAGAGCCAGAGCTGGAACCACAATTTGAGCCTCCACGACAGTCTGATTACCAGTGGGATCCGGAGGCGATTGCCAGCTAGTGGCAATCTGACTATGCATCTCAGTACGACCCCAACTACAACTTTGGATATCTGCAAGGCCATCCGTGGCAATAGACCAACTTAGGCCAAAAGCCTAAGCTTGGGGGAGTACGTATTTCCCACCGACATTAAATTCATGTTCACACACTCATTGCTAGTTGTCGGTGCTCATACTTTTTCATTGTATCATCCATACTAGTTTATTTCCTTTTTATGCTTTCTTCTTGTGTGTTTGATAAACCTTAAGAAAAACCAAAAAAGTTAGTTGTAGCTTTTTGCTAGCTTCAATTTCTATGCTTGTAGTAGTAATTAAAAAGAAAACCCAAAAATATTTCCTGTTCTTCTTTTGCTTGTTCGGAGTTTTCCTGTGTAAATAGTTTTATTTCTTTTCTTTTCTTTGGGGATTGATAGGAGAAGACCTTAATTAAACTGTTAAAGTGGCTCTTATATGCATTATTGTTGATCTGAAAAAAGAGCCCATATTGCCTTGTCTTCTCCTGTTTATTAAATGCTTGCAGATTCCAGCTTAGTCCAATGCACGTGCACTGTTATTATTATTCACATCATTCGGTCGTGCAAGTGAAAGGCAATTATGACGATATATCATGGACTGGTTGAGATGGGAGAAGCTGGTATGAACTCGACCTCTCTTGTTTTTGTAAATATGATTAGTTCATTGTTCCTGATTCAGCCTATTATGAATAAACGTGTTTGCAATGAAAATTAGAGATTATAGTTGCTTATGCCATGCTTAATTAGCTAGGAGGTTATAATGGTTTACCTTGCATGCCAACATGCTATTAAAATGGTTGTGATGTGGTATGATAAGGTGGTATCCTCTTTTGAACGATTCGAGTGGCTTGACTTGGCACATGTTCACGCATGTAGTTGAAACAAAATCAACATAGCCTCTACGATATTTATGTTCATGGTGCATTATATCCTACTCATGCTTGCATTCGGTGTTGATTAATTTTAATGCATGTCCATGACTGTTGTCGCTCTCTAGCTGGTCGCTTCCCAGTCTTTGTCTAGCCTTCACATGTACTAAGCGGGAATACTGCTTGTGCATCCAATCCCATAAACCCCAAAGTTATTCCATATGAGTCCACCATACCTACCTATATACGGTATCTACCTGCCGTTCCAAGTAAATTTGTATGTGCCAAACTCTAAACCTTCAAATAAACATTTTGTTTTCTATGCTCAAATAGCTCATGTATCAACTAGGGCTGTTCGTATCTTCCATGTTAGGCGGGTTATTCTCAAGAGGAGTGGACTCCGCTCCTCACTCACGAGAAAATGGCTGGTCACCAGGATGCCCAGTCCCATGCTTTATGCAAATCAAATCAAAATAATTGCAAACAAAACTCCCCCGGGACTGTTGTTAGTTGGAGGCACTCATTGTTTCGAGCAAGCCATGGATTGTTGCTTGTTGGTGTGGGAACCGCCTATAATGTGTGTAGCATGGAATATATCGCCATCTCTTGGTTGTTATGTTGACAATGAAAGTATACCGCTCAAAATATTATTCACCTCTATTTCAAAATCGAGCTCTGGCACCTCTAGAAATCCCTACTTCCCTCTGTGAAGGTCCTATCTATTTACTTTTATGTTGAGTCATCATCCTCTTATTAAAAAGCACTAGTTGGAAAGCACCGCTGTCATTTGCATTCATTACTGTTAGTTTACATTGAGTATGACTTGACTGGATCTCTTTTACCATGAATTACAATGTCTAGTCAGTCCTTGATCTTTAAAGGTGCTCTGCATTTATGTTTTGCAGTCTCAGAAAGGGCTAGCGAGATACCATCTTGTTATATCATATTATGATTGTTTTGAGAAAGTGTTGTCATCCGAGATTTATTATTATTGCTCGCTAGTTGATTATGCCATTGATATGAGTAAACATGAGACCTAAGTGTTATTGTGAATGTGGTTAGTTCATAATCCGTGCTGAAAACTTGAATGCTGACTTTACATATTTACAACAACAAGAGCAAACCGAGTTTGTAAAAGTTTTTCTTTATCACTTTCAGTTTGTCAACTGAATTGCTTGAGGACAAGCAAAGGTTTAAGCTTGGGGGAGTTTATACGTCTCTGTCGTATCTACTTTTGCAAACACTTTTGCCCTTGTTTTGGACTCTAACTTGCATGATTTGAATGGAACTAACACGGACTGACGCTGTTTTCAGCAGAATTGCCATAGTGTTATTTATGTGCAGAAACAAAAGTTCCCGGAATGACTTGAAACTCCACGGAGATTATTTTTTGGAAATAATAAAAAATACTAGCAAAGAATCAAGGCCAGGGGGCCCACACCCTAGGCACGAGGGTGGGGGGCGCGCCTGGCCCCCAGGGCGTGCCCCCTGCCTCGTGGGCCCCCTGGAGCTCCACCGACCTCAACTCCAACTCCATATATTCGTGTTCGGGGAGAAAAAAATAATGAAGAAGGATTCATCACGTTTTACGATACGGAGCCGTCGCCAACCCCTAAACTCTCTCAGGAGGGCTGATCTGGAGTCCCTTCGGGGCTCTGGAGAGGGGAATCCGTCGCCATCGTCATCACCAACCTTCCTCCATCACCAATTTCATGATGCTCACCGCCCTGCGTGAGTAATTCCATCGTAGGCTTGCTGGACGGTGATGGGTTGGATGAGATTTATCATGTAATCGAGTTAGTTTTGTTAGGGTTTGATCCCTAGTATCCACTATGTTCTGAGATTGATGTTGCTATGACTTTGCTATGCTTAATGCTTGTCAGTAGGGCCCGAGTGCCATGATTTCAGATCTAAACCTATATGTTTTCATGAATATACAAGAGTTCTTGATCCCATCTTACAAGTCTATATTCACCTATTATGTGTTATGATCCGGCAACCCCGAAGTGACAATAATTGGGACCACTCCCGGTGATGACCGTAGTTTGAGGAGTTCATGTATTCACTATGTGTTAATGCTTTGGTCCGGTACTCTATTAAAAGGAGGCCTTAATATCCCTTAGTTTCCACTAGGACCCCGCTGCTACGGGAGGGTAGGACAAAAGATGTGATGCAAGTTCTTTTCCATAAGCACGTATGACTATATTCGGAATACATGCCTACATTACATTGATGAATTGGAGCTAGTTCTGTGTCACCCTAGGTTATGACTGTTACATGATGAACCGCATCTGACATAATTCTCTATCACCGATCCATTGCCAATGAGCTTTCCATATATTGTTCTTCGCTTATTTACTTTTCCGTTGCTATTGTTATCATCACTATAAAACACCAAAAACATTACTTTTGCTACCGTTACCCCTACTATCATATTACTTTGCTACTAAATACTTCGCTGCAGATATTAAGTTTCCAGGTGTGGTTGAATTGACAACTCAGCTGCTAATACTTGAGAATATTCTTTGGCTCCCCTTGTGCCGAATCAATAAATTTGGGTTGAATACTCTACCCTCGAAAACTGTTGCGATCCCCTATACTTGTGGGTTATCAAGACTATTTTCTATCGCCGTTGCTGGGGAGCATAGTTCTATTCTTTGAGTCACTTGGGATTTATATCTGCTGGTCACTATGAAGAACTTGAAAGACACAAAAACAAAAATTTATCCCTCAACTACGAGGGGAGGTAAGGAACTGCCATCTAGCTCTACACTTGATTCACCTTCTGTTTTGAGTAAACTTGCAACACCTAAACCTGCCTCTGCTATTAATTCTTATATGTCGCATATTATTGATGATGCCACTTCTGCTATGCATGATACTTATGATGAAACTACTTCTATGCTTGATACTACTGTGCCACTTGGTGAATTTCTTGATGAACAACTTGCTAGGGCTAGAGAATGAAATTATTGAAACTGATAATATTGATGAAAGTGATGATGAAGGCTCTCCTAATAAATATGAATTGCCTATTGTGCCTGAGGGCTATGTTGTGGATGGAAAAACTAAAAGAGACTTTCTTGCATGCAATGATAGAAGTGATCTTAAGAAATTATTAGCTAAGCTTAAACAAAAAACTCTGAATGCTAGAATGAAATATGATCCTGCTTATGCTACTTCACCTATCTTTGTTACTGATAAGGATTATGAATTCTCTATTGATCCTGATATAATTACTTTGGTTGAATCTGATCCTTTTTATGGTTATGAATCTGAAACTGTTGTGGCACATCTTACTAAATTAAATGATATAGCCACCCTGTTCACTAATGATGAGAGAACTCGCTACTTTTATATCCTTAAAATATTTCCGTTCTCATTAAAGGGTGATGCTAAGATATGGTTTAATTCTCTTGATCATGGTTGTGTGCGTAGTCCCCAGGATATGATTTATTACTTCTCTGCTAAATATTTCCCTGCTCATAAGAAACAAGCTGCCTTAAGGGATATATATAATTTTGTGCAAATTGAAGAAGAGAGCCTCCCACAAGCTTGGGGGAGGCTTCTCCAACTTAATGCTTTGCCTGATCACCCTCTTAAGAAAAATGAAATATTTGATATCTTTTATAATGGACTAACCGATGCTTCCAGAGATTACCTGGATAGTTGTGATGGTTTTGTTTTCAAGGAAAGAACACCGAATGAAGCTGAAATTCTATTGAATAATATGTTGACAAATGAAAATGATTGGACACTTCCTGAGCCAACTCCTGAGCCTATTCCTAAACCATCTCGGAAGAAAAGAGGTGTTCTATTTCTCAGTCCTAAAGATATGCAAGAGGCAAATAAATCTATGAAAGAAAAGGGTATTAAAGCTGATGATGTTAAAATTTTACCTCCTATTGAAGAAACACATGGTCTTGATAACCCGACACAGTTAGTAAAGGTAAATTCTCTCTATAGATATGATAAAGCTGAAATCCCTCCTATTAAGTTTGCTAGCCAATGTTTGGATGAGTTTGATAACTTTATGGTTAAGCAAGAAGACTTCAATGCTTATTTTGGTAGACAATTGAAACAAAATGCTTATATGATTGAACACTTGGGTGATTATATGTCTAGAGTTAAAGTTGAAGTTAAACTCATTAGTAAACATGCTACTATGGTTACCACTCAAGTAGAACAAGTACTTAAATCTCAAAATGATTTGCTCAATGAATTGAATAGTAAGAATAATGACTATGCTGTTGGAGTGGCTACTAGAACTGGTAAAATGACTCAGGAACCTTTGTATCCTGAAGGACACCCTAAGATAATTGAGCAAGATTCTCAAAGAAATAATATAGATGCACCTAGTCCTTCTAAAAGGAAGAAAAATAAAAATGATATGACTTTGCATTCTTCTAGTGAACCTGTTATTGACACACCTGAGAATCCCAATGATATCTCTATTTCTGATGCTGAAACACAATCTGGTAATAAACATGAAACTAGTGATAATGTTAATGATAATGTTCATGTTGATGCTCAACCTAGCAATGATAATGATATAGAAGCTGAACCTGCTGTTGATCTTGATAACCCACAATCAAAGAATCAACGTTATGATAAAAGAGACTTTGTTGCTAGGAAACACGGTAAGGAAAGAGAGCCTTGGGCTCAGAAACCCATTCCTTTTCCTACTAAGCCATCCAAGAAAAAGGATGATGAGGATTTTGAGCGCTTTGCTGAAATGATTAGACCTATCTTTTTGCGTATGCGTTTGACTGGTATGCTTAAAATGAATCCTTATGATAAGTACATGAAAGATATTGTTACTAATAAAAGAAAGATACCAGAAGCTGAAATTTCCACCATGCTTGCTAATTATACTTTTAAGGGTGGAATACCTAAGAAACTAGGAGATCCAGGAGTACCAACTACACCATGCTCCATTAAAAGAAACTATGTTAGAACTGCTTTATGTGATCTTGGAGCTGGTGTTAGTGTTATGCCTCTCTCTTTATATCGTAGACTTGATTTGAATAAGTTGACACCTACTGAAATATCTTTGCAAATGGCTGATAAATCAACTGCTATACCTGTCAGTATTTGTGAGGATGTGCCTGTTGTAGTTGCAAATGTTACTATTTTAACGGACTTTGTTATTCTTGATATTCCCGAGGACGATAGTATGTCTATTATTCTTGAAAGACCCTTTTTGGATACTGCAGGGGATGTTATTGATTGCAACAAAGGCAATGTCACTTTTCATGTTAATGGTAATGAGCATACGGTACACTTTCCGGGGAAACAACCTCAAGTCCACAATATCAATTCTATTGGAAAAATTCCATTGATTAATTTTGGAGGTTTTGAATTTCCTCTTCCTACTGTCAAGAAGAAATATGATATTCTTATTGTTTGGGATGTGCATATCCCCGTTGAGGTAACATAGTGTCATTCGAAATTTCTCCGGTTTCATGTTACACGAAATGAGTTTGTTAACAAGACTTGATCAACCTTGTTAGTGGATTCCTTTTGATGAGCATGAGATGGATGAAGTTAGAAAACACAACTCTCTGTACCATCTTTTTACTTTCTGTTATTTATATTAAATAAAGCAAAAATAGTAATATCTGTCTGTTTTCTGAATTATCCGTGCAATATAAAAATACCCCGAAAATAAAAGTTCTCCAAATGCCCTGAAATTTAAATATGATTTTTTCTGGAATATTTGAGAATATCTGGCACTAAGAACACAGCAGGGGGAGCAAGCACCTGGCCACGAGGGTCCACGGCGCGCCCACCTCCCTGGGCGCGCCCCTTGCCCCGTGGGCCCATGGTGCCTCCCCTCCACTTATTCCGGCACCCCCACACTTCTTCTTCCTCCCCAAAAAATCACCATCCACCTCAAGCACGAGTTCTAGCTCATTTTGCTGCGATTTTCGATCTCCTTGCTCAAAGCACCTCTCACAAAACTGCTTTGGGAGTTTGTTCCTTGGTATGTGACTCCTCCATTGGTCCAATTAGTTTTTGTTCTAGTGCTTTATTCATTGCAAATTTATGCTGCCTACGTGACTATGTTCTTGAGCTTGCATGTCAAATTTATATGGTTCCAAGTAGTTCTAATGCATGGTATAGGCTCTAGGCACTTGTAGGAGTAGTTGCTATCAATTTTGTTGAGTTTGGTTTACTTTTATTTGAAGTTACTAAAAATTTCAGAATTTTTCAGAAAATAATGAAGAGATTTTTGAGGGGCTCATCGAGCCGAAGCTCGAAGGAAAAGCAAAATGAAGAATCAGAGAGGCCCAAATATAATTTGCCTCGCACCACGGAGGTTCGGCCGTGTGAATGGCCTTCCGATGATTTCTTGAGAGCAGCCGGGATTTATGATGATTTTTATGAATTGACTAAGAATGTAGGCCTCACCGACTTCCTCCGCGACCAACGCGAACAGTATCTCTTACTCACCAATACTTTTGTGCAAAACTTCTACTATTATCCTAGGGAATCACCTCCTTCAGTAGAGTTTCATTTATATGGTGTGGTTAAGAAGATGTCACTAGATGAATTTTGCAGGGTTTGCAAAATACCTTTCGAGGGTAGCTTAGAGGAACCACATCGTAGAGATGTGGACGGGTTTATTGACACTATCACTATAGGGAAAACTTGGAAAGTTTCCGATGCAAGAATCACTAGCATACATTTTCCTGTTTTACGCTACTTTGCAATATTTGCTAGTCGTTGCTTAATTGGTCACGGAAACTGTGGAAACATTAGTGTTCCTGATATTATTATTTTGTTCCATGGTTTATTTCGTGATGACTCTGTTAGTATGGGCGGTATTATTGCCAAACGGTTAAGTCTGAACCGCACAAAGGGCCCCATCTTTGGAGGTGTCTATGCTTCACGCCTTGCTGCATACTATAACATACCTATTAGGCACTACGAAAAGGAAGAAAAATTGCTGCCTACTATTTATTTAGATTATAATAGTATGGCAGCACATGATTTTATTGTTAAGAATAGGGAAAATGAGCTTAAATACAAATTGTTCTTTGATAAACATCATCCTGAGATGTAACGCCCCAAGACCGGAGATTCAGATGCCTTCCATGGATTCCGGGTTTCGTCATGTGTTTCGTTTTGCTTGTTGCTCTTTGCATCATGTCATCATGCCATCATGTCTTTAATATTTGCACCTCAACTCAACTAAATAAATTGCATAGATCTTTTGATCTATTTAAATCGAGGGAATTCACATGGTGTTTCTCTTTATAATATATCCTCCCAATATTTAGGGAGCTATATAAAACCATTCCATTGTCTTGGAATCAACCATAACACATTTGCACCATTCTTTTCTTTTATCCAACTCAACTTCATTTCTTCCTTTGGGGCCTTTTAGTAGAATTGAGTTGCAATTTTACTTCATCTATAAATGTCCCAAATTTGCCCATAAATCACATCTAATGTGTGGGATCATCTCCTCAAATCTCAGCCCGTTTAGAGTCTTTTCAAATGGGCTTCAAAAATTCAAACATGTTCCTTTGTGTGAACTTTATTCTCTCTAAAATTCCTTTCGTCATTTTATTTAAATTCCTCATATTTTTATGAGTACAGGGAAATTATCCACATGTCCAACTTTTCCCCCTAACCTCTCTTTATTTTTCTTTCATATCTCTGTTTTTTTGTTCTTTAGAGTGAGTGAGAGAGAGCCAGCCCAACTGACCTCCTAAGCCAACGGATAGCCGGCCTATAGGCCATTCGCACCCAGGCCCTTTAGGCCCAGCCGACCCCCTAGTCCTTCCTTCCCCTGCAGGCCCACCTAACCTATAATTCTAACCCTAGCCCGATCCCCTCGTCCTCTCCCTCTCGTTCCCACTAGCGCCGCCAGGGGAGAGGAGCGATTCCCCTTGTCCTCCTCCCGAGTGCTCTCACGCACAGGGCGTGACCGATCCCTTTCCTTCCTCGCGCCTCCCTCTCCATCGCTGGATCGCCCCGCCTCTGCCTCTGGTCGCCGCCGGCGATCAGCTCCACCCGAGCCTTGCCTCCCTCACCGGACCGCCCCTGCCTTGGCCTTCCGCCAGCTCCGTGCTGCTGCTCTGCTCCACGCGCCCGTCCTGGAGCTCGTCCGCCTCGGCAAGCCGCCACCGCGCCAAGTCCCCGCATCTCCGGCCGCTCCCCTGCAGCTCCTCCTCCACCTCCGTCGCATGGTGCTGCGGCCCCCGTCGTTTCCCTGCCTCTCTATTGCGCTAGAGACTCGAGCCCTCCACCACGCGCCACCGCCTTGCTACCTTCCCCGCCATCGGCTTGCTTCCTCACCGGAGCTCCTCCGGCCTCCCCGTCCTCTACTTCGTCTCCTCGCGCCCCTGCCTTCTACGCCCACGCGTACTCCACCAGCAGCGTCGCCACCCTCGCCGGACCTCGTTCCTCAGCCCGCAGCCATGGCCTCAAGTTCGTCAAGCCGCTGCTCCGCCTCTGCCTCGTTCGAGTGAAGAGGAGGACGCGCCTCTGCTCGCCCGCCATGACCAGTGCCATGAACCGTAGCTCTTCATACTGGCCTCCGAACCACAAGACCAAGAACACCCACCGACCTGAGCGTCCCCTGGACACGTCAAGGTCGACTCCATCGCAAAGAACAACTACATGTTTGACCCTGGATATGGGATTGCAAAACGTCAAGTACCCTTTAGTTCGGCAAGACCGACAAATTTGACTACAACACTGTAATATCAAGTACACGACGAATCTCGAAGACTTTGGACGTGCAAAGTTCCTCTTCAAATATGAACGACTACATCCGATGTGGAATTCGTCAAGTACCTTGGAGGCCACATTGACGCCAAGTACCTCTACCGCCTCCTGAACTTTTACAGAACGTGTATCACAACCATCGCCGAAGATCCGTGAACAACTAATTCTCCCTTGACACGTGTACCCCTACCGCCGAACCCGATCCATTCTGATAATGCACGTGTCAAAGGTATAACCGCCGAGAACGACCGCCCGTGGACGAATGCATGTGTGATGTATGAGATGGTCGTGGTTGCACCGTGTCCGAGTTGTTCTTTGCGAGTTCCTCGTTTCCTTGCCGTCGACATGTGGGAACCCGGTATCCGGGAGCACCCCACCGTTCATCGCACGACACGCTCCCGCCACACTACCTTTTGCACCGGTATCTCTGTGAGCTACCGAAACCGATATGGTGCCGTGGCATCATTTCCAGATTCATCACCGTGACACCCTTTCTTTCCACCACGGTGACAAAATGCCTCATATCTTATCATGTCAAAAATTTCATAAAATTGCTTAAAACTTACATATGTCATCCGCATCATGATAACAACTTCAAGAATGTGTAAATTGTTGTTTGCATTAATTTGCTAAATGCAGATGGGGATTTATCGGATTTTTTGTTTGTTATATCCGCCCCCATTTAAATTGTTTAGATAGTATAGTTTTGTTATGCTCCACCTCTTGCCATGTTAACCAATATTTAATATTGTTCAATACCTAACCGGGAGTGAACTAAATAATTGATGTGGTGTTCCGTCTATATGCAACTTGTTACATATTGGGATCCACTTAACTTGTAGTTTTGTTTGTGCACTTTGCCATGCCATGCATATTTAAAACCGGACATGCATCATACTTGATTGTGCATCATGCCTTGGTTATGTGATGGTTGTTTACTATGTTGTTTGCTTCTTTCTGGTGTTGCTTCTTCGGGTTAGTTCCGATAATGTCGCGTTTGTGAGGATTCGTTCGACTTCGTCCGTTTGTCTTCTTCATGGACTCGTTCTTCTTCCTTGCGGGATCTCAGGCAAGATGACCATACCCTCGAAATCACTTCTATCTTTGCTTGCTAGTTGCTCGCTCTATTGCTATGCCGTGATACCTACCACTTGCTATATCATGCCTCCCATATTGCCATGTCAAGCCTCTAACCCACCTTTCCTAGCAAACCGTTGTTTGGCTATGTTACCGCTTTTGCCAGCCCCTCTTATAGCATTGTTAGTTGTAGGTGAAGATGGAGTTTGTTCCTTGTTGAAACATGATTATTGTTGGGATATCACAATATCTCTTATTTATTTAACGCACCTATATACTTGGTAAAGGGTGGAAGGCTCGGCCTTATGCCTGGTGTTTTGTTCCACTCTTGCCGCCCTAGTTTCCGTCATACCGGTGTTATGTTCCTTGATTTTGCGTTCCTTACGCGGTTGGGTTATAATGGGAACCCCTTGACAGTTCGCCTTAAATAAAACTCCTCCAGCAAGGCCCAACCTTGGTTTTACATTTGCACTAACAACCTATCACCTTCCCTTGGGTTTTGCAGACTCAAGGGTCATCTTTATTTTAACCCCCCCGGGCTGGTGCTTGTCTAAGTGTTGGTCCGAAACAGAGCCACTTGCGGCGCCACCTCAGGGGAACTTGAGGGTTGGTTTTAGCTGTACGTAGTGTTCATCCGGTGTTGCCCTGAGAACGAGATATGTGCAGCTCCTATCAGGATGTCGGCGCATCGGGCGGTCTTGCTGGTCTTGTTTTACCATTGTCGAAATGTCTTGTAACCGGGATTCCGAGTCTAATGGGGTCTTCCTGGGAGAAGGAGTATCCTTCTTTGACCGTGAGAGCTTGTGATGGGCTAAGTTGGGACACCCCTGCAGGGTTTTGAACTTTCGAAAGCCATGCCCGCGGTTATGGGCAGATGGGAATTTGTTAATGTCTGGTTGTAGAAAACTTGACACTTAACTTATTTAAAATGCATCAACCGCGTGTGTAGCCGTGATGGTCTCTTCTCGGCGGGGTCCGGGAAGTGAACACGGCTTTGGAGTTATGTTTGAACGTAAGTAGTTTCAGGATCACTTCTTGATTACTTCTAGTTCACGACCGTGCTTTGCTTCTCTTCTCCCTCTCATTGGCGTAAATTAGCCACCATATATGCTAGTGCTTGCTGCTGCTCCACCTCACTAAACAAATACAGATAAGAATCTCAAACCGTCTAATACAGTATTCCATGGTGTAGTGCCTGGCAGATCAGCATATCCCGTTGGTAAGATAGCTCTGGAAGTGGCCTTTGGGGATGATCATGATTCCAGGTCAGAGACATTGACGTTTGAAGTGGTGAAAATCCAAAGTCCATATCATGCCCTGTTTGGGCGACCGGCCTACGCTAAGTTTATGGCTCGGCCCTGTTATGTGTATTTGTAGCTCAAGATGCCGGGTCACAAGGGGACAATAACGGTTCACGGAAGCCGCAAAATCGCTTTGGAATACGAGGAAGGAGATGCGGCTTATGCAGAGTCGGTTTGTGCCACCGAGGAGTTGAAGTACTATAAAGACAATGTTGATCCGGCGGACATGACTCTGTTGAAGAAGCCAACTACGGAGCATGATCCGGCCCTGAAATTCAAATCGGCAGCAGAAACTAAGCCTGTTGACTTCGTACCTGGTGATTTGTCCAAACAGTTCAGCATCAGTGCCAACTTAGATCCGAAATAGGAAAGCGCGCTCATCGAGTTCATCCATGAGAATCGGGACATTTTTGCATGGAAGCCCTCTGACATGCCAATTGTATCGAGGCAACTCGCTGAGCACACACTTAATGTGGATCCTAAATATAAACCGGTGAAATAGTTCCTCTGCCGGTTTAACGAAGAAAGACGCAAGGCGATTGGAGAAGAGGTAGCCAGGCTCTTAGCAGCTGGCTTTATTGTTGAAGTTTTTCACCCTGAGTGGCTTGCCAATCCGGTGCTGGTCCTCAAGAAAAACGGCACCTGGCACATGTGTGTGGATTACACAGATCTTAATAAGGCTTGTCCAGCAGACCCTTTTGCCCTCCCCCGTATTGATCAAATTATTGATGCTACGGCGGGTTGTGAGCGTTTAAGTTTTTTGGATGCGTATTCTTGAAGGAAATATGCCCTAGAGGCAATAATAAAGTTATTATTTATTTCCTTATATCATGATAAATGTTTATTATTCATGCTAGAATTGTATTAACCGGAAACATAATAGATGTGTGAATACATAGACAAACTTAGTGTCACTAGTATGCCTCTACTTGACTAGCTCGTTAATCAAAGATGGTTATGTTTCCTAACCATGAACAAGGTGTTGTTATTTGATTAACAAGGTCACATCATTAGTTGAATGATCTGATTGACATGACCCATTTCATTAGCTTAGCACCCGATCATTTAGTATGTTGCTATTGCTTTCTTCATGACTTATACATGTTCCTATGACTATGAGATTATGCAACTCCCGTTTACCGGAGGAACACTTTGTGTGCTACCAAACGTCACAACGTAACTGGGTGATTATAAAGGAGCTCTACAGGTGTCTCCAAAGGTACATGTTGGGTTGGCGTATTTCGAGATTAGGATTTGTCACTCCGATTGTCGGAGAGGTATCTCTGGGCCCTCTCGGTAATGCACATCACATAAGCCTTGCAAGCATTGCAACTAATGAGTTAGTTGCGAGATGATGTATTACGGAACGAGTAAAGAGACTTGCCGGTAACGATATTGAACTAGGTATTGAGATACCGACGATCGAATCTCGGGCAAGTAACATACCGATGACAAAGGGAACAACGTATGTTGTTATGCGGTCTGACCGATAAAGATCTTCGTAGAATATGTAGGAGCCAATATGGGCATCCAGGTCCCGCTATTGGTTATTGACCGGAGACGTGTCTCGGTCATGTCTACATTGTTCTCGAACCGTAGGGTCCGCACGCTTAACGTACGATGACAGTTATTATGAGTTTATGCATTTTGATGTACCGAAGGTTGTTCGGAGTCCCGGATGTGATCACGGACATGACGAGGAGTCTCGAAATGGTCGAGACATAAAGATTGATATATTGGAAGCCTATGTTTGGATATCGGAAGTGTTCCGGGTGAAATCGGGATTTTACCGGAGTACCGGGAGGTTACCGGAACCCCCCGGGAGCTATATGGGCCCTTAGTGGGCTTTAGTGGAAAGGAGAAAGGGGCAGCCCAAGGTGGGCCGCGCGCCTCCCCCCTCCCCTAGTCCTATTAGGACAAGGAGAGGTGGCCGGCCACCCTCTCTCTCTTTCCCCCTCGGGGAATCCTATTCCAACTAGGATTGGGGGGGGAGTCCTACTCCCGGTAGGAGTAGGACTCCTCCTGTGCCCTCCTCCTGGCCGGCCGCCCCCTCCCCCTTGGATCCTTTATATACGGGGGCAAGGGGGCACCTCTAAACACACAAGTTGATCCTTGAGATCGTTCCTTAGCCGTGTGCGGTGCCCCCTGCCACCATATTCCACCTCGATCATATTGTAGCGGTGCTTAGGCGAAGCCCTGTGACAGTAGAACATCAAGATCGTCACCACGCCGTCGTGCTGACGGAACTCCTCCCCAACGCTTTGCTGGATCGGAGCCCGGGGATCTTCATCGAGCTATACGTGTGCTAAGAACTCGGAGGTGCCGGAGTAACGGTGCATGGATCGGTCGGATCGGGAAGACGTACGACTACTTCCTCTACGTTGCCTCAACGCTTCCGCAGTCGGTCTGCGTAGGTATGTAGACAACACTCTCCCCTCTCGTTGCTATACATCACCATGATCTTGCGTGTGCGTAGGAATTTTTTTGAAATTACTGCGTTCCCCAACAGTGGCATCCGAGCCTAGGTTTTATGGTTTGATGTTATATGCACGAGTAGAACACAAGTGAGTTGTGGGCGATATAAGTCATACTGCCTACCAGCATGTCATACTTTGGTTTGGCGGTATTGTTGGACGAGACGACCCGGACCGACATTACGCGTACGCTTACGCGAGACCGGTTCTCCCGACGTGCTTTGCACATAGGTGGCTTGCGGGCGACAGTCTCTCCAACTTTAGTTGAACCAAGTGTGGCTACGCCCGGTCCTTGCGAAGGTTAAAACGGAGTCTATTTGACAAACTATCGTTGTGGTTTTGATGCATAGGTGAGATTGGTTCTTGCTTAAGCCCGTAGCAGCCACGTAAAACTTGCAACAACAAAGTAGAGGACGTCTAACTTGTTTTTGCAGGGCATGTTGTGATGTGATATGGTCAAGGCATGATGCTGAATTTTATTGTATGAGATGATCATGTTTTGTAACCGAGTTATCGGCAACTGGCAGGAGCCATATGGTTGTCGCTTTATTGTATGCAATGCAATCGCGATGTAATGCTTTACTTTATCACTAAGTGGTAGCGATAGTCGTGGAAGCATAAGATTGGCGAGACGACAACAATGCTATGATGGAGATCAAGGTGTCGCGCCGGTGACGATGGTGATCATGACGGTGCTCAGGAGATGGAGATCACAAGCACAAGATGATGATGGCCATATCATATCACTTATATTGATTGCATGTGATGTTTATCTTTTTATGCATCTTATCTTTCTTTGATTGACGGTAGCATTATAAGATGATCTCTCACTAAATTATCAAGAAGTGTTCTCCCTGAGTATGCACCGTTGCCAAAGTTCGTCGTGCCCAGACATCACGTGATGATCGGGTGTGATAAGCTCTACGTCCATCTACAACGGGTGCAAGCCAGTTTTGCACGCGCAGAATACTCAGGTTAAACTTGACGAGCCTAGCATATGCAGATATGGCCTCGGAACACAGAGACCGAAAGGTCGAGCGTGAATCATATAGTAGATATGATCAACATAACGATGTTCACCATTGAAAACTACTCCATCTCACGTGATGATCGGTTATGGTTTAGTTGATTTGGATCATGTGATCACTTAGAGGATTAGAGGGATGTCTATCTAAGTGGGAGTTCTTAAGTAATTTGATTAATTGAACTTAAACTTATCATGAACTTAGTACCTGATAGTATCTTGCTTGTTTATGTTAATTGTAGATAGATGGCTCGTGCTGTTGTTCCGTTGAATTTTAATGCGTTCCTTGAGAAAGCAAAGTTGAAAAATTATGGTAGCAATTACACGGACTGGGTCCGTAACTTGAGGATTATCCTCATTGCTGCTCAGAAGAATTACGTCCTGGAAGCACCGCTGGGTGCCAGGCCTGCTGCTGGAGCAACACCAGATGTTATGAACGTCTGGCAGAGCAAAGCTGATGACTACTCGATAGTTCAGTGTGCCATGCTTTACGGCTTAGAATCGGGACTTCAACGACGTTTTGAACGTCATGGAGCATATGAGATGTTCCAGGAGTTGAAGTTAATATTTCAAGCAAATGCCTGGATTGAGAGATATGAAGTCTCCAATAAGTTCTATAGCTGCAAGATGGAGGAGAACAGTTCTGTCAGTGAGCATATACTCAAAATGTCTGGGTATAATAATCACTTGATTCAGATGGGAGTTAATCTTCCAGATGATTGCGTCATTGACAGAATTCTCCAATCACTGCCACCAAGCTACAAGAGCTTCGTGATGAACTATAATATGCAAGGGATGAACAAGACTATTCCCGAGCTCTTCGCAATGCTGAAAGCTGCGGAGGTAGAAATCAAGAAGGAGCATCAAGTGTTGATGGTTAACAAGACCACTAGTTTCAAGAAAAAGGGCAAAGGGAAGAAGAAGGGGAACTTCAAAAAGAACAGCAAGCAAGTTGCTGCTCAGGAGAAGAAACCCAAGTCTGGACCTAAGCCTGAAACTGAGTGCTTCTACTGCAAGCAGACTGGTCACTGGAAGCGGAACTGCCCCAAGTATTTGGCGGATAAGAAGGATGGCAAGGTGAACAAAGGTATATGTGATATACATGTTATTGATGTGTACCTTACTAGAGCTCGCAGTAGCACCTGGGTATTTGATACTGGTTCTGTTGCTAATATTTGCAACTCGAAACAGGGACTATGGATTAAGCGAACACTAGCGAAGGACGAGGTGACGATGCGCGTGGGAAACGGTTCCAAAGTCGATGTAATCGCGGTCGGCACACTACCTCTACATCTACCTTCGGGATTAATATTAGACCTAAATAATTGTTATTTGGTGCCAGCGTTAAGCATGAACATTATATCTGGATCTTGTTTGATGCAAGACGGTTATTCATTTAAATCAGAGAATAATGGTTGTTCTGTTTATATGAGTAATATCTTTTATGGTCATGCACCTTTGAGAAGTGGTCTATTTTTGATGAATCTCGATAGTAGTAACACACATATTCATAATGTTGAAGCCAAAAGATGCAGAGTTGATAATGACAGTGCAACTTATTTGTGGCACTGCCGTTTAAGTCATATCGGTATAAAGCGCATGAAGAAACTCCATACTGATGGACTTTTGGAACCACTTGATTATGAATCACTTGGTACTTGCGAACCGTGCCTCATGGGCAAGATGACTAAAACACCGTTCTCCGGTACTATGGAGAGAGCAATAGATTTGTTGGAAATCATACATACAGATGTATGTGGTCCGATGAATATTGAGGCTCGTGGAGGATATCGTTATTTTCTCACCTTCACAGATGACTTAAGCAGATATGGGTATATCTACTTAATGAAACATAAGTCTGAAACATTTGAAAAGTTCAAAGAATTTCAAAGTGAAGTTGAAAATCATCGTAACAAGAAAATAAAGTTTCTGCGATCTGATCGTGGAGGAGAATATTTGAGTTACAAGTTTGGTGTACATTTGAAAAATTGTGGAATAGTTTCGCAACTCACGCCACCCGGAACACCACAGCGTAATGGTGTTTCCGAACGTCGTAATCGTACTTTACTAGATATGGTGCGATCTATGATGTCTCTTACTGATTTACCGCTATCGTTTTGGGGTTATGCTTTAGAGACGGCCGCATTCATGTTAAATAGGGCACCATCAAAATCCGTTGAGATGACGCCTTGTGAACTGTGGTTTGGCAAGAAACCAAAGTTGTCGTTTCTTAAAGTTTGGGGCTGCGATGCTTATGTGAAAAAGCTTCAACCTGATAAGCTCGAACCCAAATCGGAGAAATGTGTCTTCATAGGATACCCAAAGGAGACTGTTGGGTACACCTTCTATCACAGATCCGAAGGCAAGACATTCGTTGCTAAGAATGGATCCTTTCTAGAGAAGGAGTTTCTCTCGAAAGAAGTGAGCGGGAGGAAAGTAGAACTTGACGAGGTAACTGTACCTGCTCCCTTATTGGAAAGTAGTACATCACAGAAAACTGTTTCTGCGACACCTATACCAATTAGTGAGGAAGCTAATGATGATGATCATGAAACTTCAGGACAAGATACTACTGAACCTCGTAGATCAACCAGAGCGAGATCCGCACCAGAGTGGTACGGTAATCCTGTTCTAGAAATCATGCTGCTAGATCATGATGAACCTACGAACTATGAAGAAGCGATGGTGAGCCCAGATTCCGCAAAGTGGCTTGAAGCCATGAAATCTGAGATGGGATCCATGTGTGAGAACAAAGTATGGACTTTGGTTGACTTGCCCGATGATCGGCAAGCAATTGAGAATAAATGGATCTTCAAGAAGAAGACTGACGCTGATGGTAATGTTACTGTCTACAAAGCTTGACTTGTCGCAAAAGGTTTTCGGCAAGTTCAAGGGATTGACTACGATGAGACCTTCTCACCCGTAGCGATGCTTAAGTCTGTCCGAATCATGTTAGCAATTGCCGCATTTTATGATTATGAAATTTGGCAGATGGATGTCAAAACTGCATTCCTGAATGGATTTATGGAAGAAGAGTTGTATATGATGCAACCAGAAGGTTTTGTCGATCCAAAGGGAGCTAACAAAGTGTGCAAGCTCCAGCGATCCATTTATGGACTGGTGCAAGCCTCTCGGAGTTGGAATAAACACTTTGATAGTGTGATCAAAGCATTTGGTTTTATGGAGACTTTTGGAGAAGCCTGTATTTACAAGAAAGTGAGTGGGAGCTCTGTAGCATTTCTGATATTATATGTGGATGACATATTACTAATTGGAAATGATATAGAATTTCTGGATAGCATAAAGGGATACTTGAATAAAAGTTTTTCAATGAAAGACCTCGGTGAAGCTGCTTACATATTAGGCATTAAGATCTATAGAGATAGATCAAGACGCTTAATTGGACTTTCACAAAGCACATACCTTGACAAAGTTTTGAAGAAGTTCAAAATGGATCAAGAAACGAAAGGGTTCTTGCCTGTGTTACAAGGTGTGAAGTTGAGTAAGACTCAATGCCCGACCACTGCAGAAGATAGAGAGAAAATGAAAGATGTTCCCTATGCTTCGACCATAGGCTCTATCATGTATGCAATGCTGTGTACCAGACCTGATGTGTGCCTTGCTATAAGTTTAGCAGGGAGGTACCAAAGTAATCCAGGAGTGGATCACTGGACAGCGGTCAAGAACATCCTGAAATACCTGAAAAGGACTAAGGATATGTTTCTCGTATATGGAGGTGACAAAGAGCTCACCGTAAAAGGTTACGTTGATGCAAGCTTTGACACTGATCCGGACGATTCTAAATCGCAAACCGGATACGTGTTTACATTAAATGGTGGAGCCGTCAGTTGGTGCAGTTCTAAACAAAGCGTCATAGCGGGATCTACATGTGAAGCGGAATACATAGCTGCTTCTGAAGCAGCGAATGAAGGAGTCTGGATGAAGGAGTTCATATCCGATCTAGGTGTCATACCTAGTGCATCGGGTCCAATGAAAATCTTTTGTGACAATACTGGTGCAATTGCTTTGGCAAAGGAATCCAGATTTCACAAGAGGACCAAGCACATCAAGAGACGCTTCAATTCCATCCGGGATCTAGTCCAGGTGGGAGACATAGAGATTTGCAAGCTACATACGGATCTAATTGTTGCAGACCCGTTGACTAAGCCTCTTCCACGAGCAAAACATGATCAGCACCAAGGCTCCATGGGTGTTAGAATCATTACTGTGTAATCTAGATTATTGACTCTAGTGCAAGTAGGAGACTGAAGGAAATATGCCCTAGAGGCAATAATAAAGTTATTATTTATTTCCTTATATCATGATAAATGTTTATTATTCATGCTAGAATTGTATTAACCGGAAACATAATACATGTGTGAATACATAGACAAACTTAGTGTCACTAGTATGCCTCTACTTGACTAGCTCGTTAATCAAAGATGGTTATGTTTCCTAACCATGAACAAGGTGTTGTTATTTGATTAACAAGGTCACATCATTAGTTGAATGATCTGATTGACATGACCCATTTCATTAGCTTAGCACCCGATCGTTTAGTATGTTGCTATTGCTTTCTTCATGACTTATACATGTTCCTATGACTATGAGATTATGCAACTCCCGTTTACCGGAGAAACACTTTGTGTGCTACCAAACGTCACAACATAACTGGGTGATTATAAAGGAGCTCTACAGGTGTCTCCAAAGGTAGATGTTGGGTTGGCGTATTTTGAGATTAGGATTTGTCACTCCGATTGTCGGAGAGGTATCTCTGGGCCCTCTCGGTAATGCACATCACATAAGCCTTGCAAGCATTGCAACTAATGAGTTAGTTGCGAGATGATGCATTACGGAACGAGTAAAGAGACTTGCCGGTAACGAGACTGAACTAGGTATTGGATACCGACGATCGAATCTCGGGCAAGTAACATACCGATGACAAAGGGAACAACGTATGTTGTTATGCGGTCTGACCGATAAAGATCTTCGTAGAATATGTAGGAGCCAATATGGGCATCCAGGTCCGCTATTGGTTATTGACCGGAGACGTGTCTCGGTCATGTCTACATTGTTCTCGAACCCGTAGGGTCCGCACGCTTAAGGTTTCGATGACAGTTATATTATGAGTTTATGAGTTTTGATGTACCGAAGGAGTTCGGAGTCCCGGATGAGATCGGGGACATGACGAGGAGTCTCGAAATGGTCGAGACGTAAAGATCGATATATTGGACGACTATATTCGGACTCGGAAAGGTTCCGAGGTGATTCGGGGTATTTTTCGGAGTACCGGAGAGTTACGGGAATTCGCCGGGAGAAGTATTGGGCCTTATTGGGCCATACGGGAAAGAGAGAGGGGCTGCCTAGGGCAGGCCGCGCGCCCCCCCAAGGCCTAGTCCGAATTGGACTAGGGGGAGGGGCTGCACCCCTTCCTTGTTTCCTACTCCTACTACATGGAAGGACTCCTAGTTGGACTAGGAAAGGGGGAATCCTACTCCCGGTGGGAGTAGGACTCCCCTAGGGCGCGCCATAGAGAGGGCCGGCCCTCCCCTCCTCCACTCCTTTATATACGGGGGCAGGGGGCACCCCATAGACACACAAGTTGATCTTGAGATCGTTCCTTAGCCGTGTGCGGTGCCCCCCTCCACCATATTCCACCTCGATCATATTGTAGCAGTGCTTAGGCGAAGCCCTGCGACGGTAGAACATCAAGATCGTCACCACGCCGTCGTGCTGACGGAACTCCTCCCCGACGCACTTTGCTGGATCGGAGCCCGGGGATCGTCATCGAGCTGTACGTGTGCTAAGAACTCGGAGGTGCCGGAGTAACGGTGCTTGGATCGGTCGGATCGGGAAGACGTACGACTACTTCCTCTAATGTCAACGCTTCCGCAGTCGGTCTACGGGTACGTAGACAACACTCTCCCCTCTCGTGTGCTGTGCATCACCATGATCTTGCGTGTGCGTAGGAATTTTTTTGAAATTACTACGAAACCCAACAGCCCCCTCCCCACATACATATGGGTTGGAGGGGAGGAGAGGCAGCCAAGGGCGCCCTAGGGTTGCCCTCCCCCCTAGGGTCCCTGCCTTGCCCTACGCCCCCTTTCCATGTATGCATCAAGGGGAAGGAAAGAGGGGGGTGAGGGAAGGAAGAGGGAACCCTAATCCACACTTTCCTTGCCCTTCCCCCTTTCCTTCTCCTCCTCCTATAGCCTTATAGGGCGCATTGGCCCCTTGTGGGCTGGTGTGTTCCTTCACAAGGCCCATATGACCCATAGGATTGACGGGGGTACCCAAACACCTTTCGGTGACCCGATAAGTACCCGATACCCTCCGGACACTTCCGGTGTCCAAATATCATCGTCCTATATATCAATCTTTACCTCTCGACCATTTCGAGACTCCTTGTCATGTCTATGATCTCATCCGGGACTCCGAACAACATTCAGTCACCAAACCACATAACTCATATAATACTAAATCGTCATCGAACGTTAAGCGTGCGGATGTTGGGGAACGTGGTAATTTCAAAAAATTTCCTACGCACACACAAGATCATGGTGATGCATAGCAACGAGAGGGGAGAGTGTGATCTATGTACCCTTGTAGACCGACAGCGGAAGCGTTAGCACAACGCGGTTGATGTAGTCGTACGTCTTACGGCCCGACCGATCAAGCACCGAAACTACGACACCTCCGAGTTCTAGCACACGTTCAGCTCGATGACGATCCCCGGACTCCGATCCAGCAAAGTGTCGGGGAAGAGTTCCGTCAGCACGACGGCGTGGTGACGATCTTGATGTACTACCGTCGCAGGGCTTCGCCTAAGCACCGCTACAATATTATCGAGGATCTATGGTGGAAGGGGGCACCGCACACGGCTAAGAATATGATCACGTGGATCAACTTGTGTCTCTAGGGGTGCCCCCTCCCGTATATAAAGGATCAAAGGGGGGTGCGGCCGGCCAGGAGGAGGGCGCGCCAGGAGGTCCTACTCCCACCGGGAGTAGGATTCCCCCCCTTTCCTAGTTGGAATAGGATTCGGGAGGGGGAAAGAGGAGAGAGAGAAGGAAGGGGGGCGCCGCCCCTCTCCTTGTCCTATTCGGACTAGGGGGGGGCGCGGCGCCAGCCCTGGCCACCTCTCCTCTCTTCCACTAAAGCCCACTAAGGCCCATATACCTCCCGGGGGGTTCCGGTAACTCCCGGTACTCCGGTAAAATCCCGATTTCACCCGGAACACTTCCGATATCCAAATATAGGCTTCCAATATATCAATCTTTATGTCTCGACCATTTCGAGACTCCTCGTCATGTCCGTGATCACATCCGGGACTCCGAACAACCTTCGGTACATCAAAACATAAACTCATAATATAACTGTCATCGAAACCTTAAGCGTGCGGACCCTACGGGTTCGAGAACAATGTAGACATGACCGAGACACGTCTCCGGTCAATAACCAATAGCGGAACCTGGATGCTCATATTGGCTCCTACATATTCTACGAAGATTCTTTATCGGTCAGACCGCATAACAACATACGTTGTTCCCTTTGTCATCGGTATGTTACTTGCCCGAGATTCGATCGTCGGTATCTCAATACCTAGTTCAATCTCGACCGGCAAGTCTCTTTACTCGTTCTGTAATACATCATCTCACAACTAACTCATTAGTTGCAATGCTTGCAAGGCTTATGTGATGTGCATTACCGAGAGGGCCCAGAGATACCTTTCCGACAATCGGAGTGACAAATCCTAATCTCGAAATACGCCAACCCAACATGTACCTTTGGAGACACCTGTAGAGCTCCTTTATAATCACCCAGTTACATTGTGACGTTTTGTAGCACACAAAGTGTTCCTCCGGCCCAAACGGGAGTTGCATAATCTCATAGTCATAGGAACATGTATAAGTCATGAAGAAAGCAATAGCAACATACTAAACGATCGGGTGCTAAGCTAATGGAATGGGTCATGTCAATCAGATCATTCAACTAATGATGTGATCCCGTTAATCAAATAACAACTCTTTGTCCATGGTTAGGAAACATAACCATCTTTGATTAACGAGCTAGTCAAGTAGAGGCATACTAGTGACACTCTGTTTGTCTATGTATTCACACATGTATTATGTTTCCGGTTAATATAATTCTAGCATGAATAATAAACATTTATCATGATATAAGGAAATAAATAATAACTTTATTATTGCCTCTAGGGCATATTTCCTTCAGTCTCCCACTTGCACTAGAGTCAATAATCTAGATCACATCGCCATGTGATTTAATATCAATAGTTCACATCTTTATGTGATTGGTTCACATCTCCATGTGACTAACACCCAAAGGGTTTACTAGATTCAATAATCTAGTTCACATCGCTATGTGATTAAGACCCAAAAAGTGATCACGTTTTGCTTGTGAGAGAAGTTTAGTCAACGGGTCTGCCACATTCAGATCCGCATGTATTTTGCAAATTTCTATGTCAACAATGCTCTGCATGGAGCTACTCTAGCTAATTGCTCCCACTTTCAATATGTATCCAAATTGAGACTTAGAGTCATCTGGATCAGTGTCAAAGCTTGCATTGATGTAACCCTTTACGGCGAACCTTTTGTCACCTCCGTAATCGAGAAACATATCCTTATTCCAGTAAGGATAATTTTGACCACTGTCCATTGATCTACTCTTAGATCACTATTGTACTCCCTCTCTTAACACAGTGTATGGTATACAATAGATCTGGTACACAGCATGGCATACTTTATAGAAACTATGACTAAGGCATAGGGAATGACTTTCATTCTCTTTCTATCTTCTGCCGTGGTCGGGCTTTGAGTCTTACTCAACTTCACACCTTGTAACACAGGCAAGAAACTTTTTCTTTGACTGTTCCATTTTGAACTACTTCAAAATCTTGTCAAGATATGTACTCATTGAAAAACTTATCAAGCGTCTTGATCTATCTCTATAGATCTTGATACTCAATATGTAAGCAGCTTTACCGAGGTCTTTCTTTGAAAAACTCCTTTCAAACACTCCTTTATGCTTTGCAGAATAATTCTACATTATTTCCGATCAACAATATGTCATACACAAATACTTATCAGAAATGATGTAGTGCTCCCACTCACTTTCTTGTAAATACAGGCTTCACCGCAAGTCTGTATAAAACTATATGCTTTGATCAACTTATCAAAGCGTATATTCCAACTCCGAGATTCTTGCACCAGTCCATAGATGGATCGTTGGAGCTTGCATATTTAGTTAACACCTTTAGGATCGACAAAACCTTCTAGTTGCATCGTATACAACTCTTCTTTAGTAAATCCATTAAGGAACGCAGTTTTGTTTATCCATTTGCCAGATTTCATAAAATGCGGCAATTGCTAACATGATTCGGACAGACTTAAGCATAGATACGAGTGAGAAAATCTCATCGTAGTCAACACCTTGAACTTGTCGAAAACCTTTTGCGACAATTCTAGCTTTGTAGATAGTAACACTACTATCAGCGTCCGTCTTCCTCTTGAAGATCCATTTATTTTCTATGGCTTGCCGATCATCGGGCAAATCCATCAAAGTCCATACTTTGTTCTCATACATGGATCATATCTCAGATTTCATGGCCTCAAACCATTTCGCGGAATCTGGGCTCATCATCGCTTCCTCATAATTCGCAAGTTCGTCATGGTCTAGTAACATGACTTCCAGAACAGGATTACCGTACCACTCTGGTGCGGATCTCACTCTGGTTTACCTACGAGATTTGGTAGTAACTTGATCTGAAGTTACATGATCATCATCATTAGCTTCCTCACTAATTGGTGTAGTAGTCACTGGAACAGATTTCTGTGATGAACTACTTTCCAATAAGGGAGCAGGTACAGTTACCTCATCAAGTTCTACTTTCCTCCCACTCACTTCTTTCGAGAGAAACTCCTTCTCTAGAAAAACTCCAAATTTAGCAACAAAAGTCTTGCCTTCGGATTTGTGATAGAAGGTGTACCCAACAGTCTCCTTTGGGTATCCTATGAAGACATATTTCTCCGATTTGGGTTTGAGCTTATTAGGATGAAACTTTTTTCATATAAGCATCACAACCCCAAACTTTAAGAAATGACAACTTTGGTTTCTTGCCAAACCACAGTTCAGATTGTGTCGTCTCAACGGACGTAGATGGTGCCCTATTTAACGTGAATGCAGCTGTCTCTAATGCATAATCCCAAAACGATAGTGGTAGATCGGTAAGAGACATCATAGATCGCACCATATCTAATAAAGTACGGTTATGACATTCGGACACACCATTATGCTGTGGTGTTCCAGGTGGCATGAGTTTGTGAAACTATTCCACATTGTTTTAATTGAAGACCAAACTCGTAACTCAAATATTTTACTTCTGCGATCATATCGTAGAAACTTTCATTTTTGTTACGATGATTCTCCACTTCACTCTGAAATTCTTTGAACTTTTCAAATGTTTCAGACCTTTGTTTCATCAAGTAGATATACTCATATCTGCTCAAATCATCTGTGAAGATCAGAAAATAATGATACCTATCGCGAGCCTCAATATTCATCGGACCACATACATCAGTATGTATGATTTCCAACAAATCTGTTGCTCGCTCCATTGTTCCGAAGAACAGAGTCTTAGTCATCTTGCCCATGAGGCATGGTTCGCAAGCATCAACTGATTCATAATCAAGTGATTCCAAAAGCCCATCAGCATGGAGTTTCTTCATGCGCTTTACACCAATATGACCTAAACGGCAGTGCTACAAATAAGTTGCACTATCATTATTAACTTTGCATCTTTTGGTTTCAATATTATGATTATGTGTGTCACTACGATCGAGATCCAACGAACTATTTTCATTGGGTGTGTAACCATATAAGGTTTTATTCATGTAAACAGAACAACAATTTATTCTCTTACTTAAATGAATAACCGTATTACAATAAACATGATCAAATCATATTCATGCTCAACGTAAACACCAAATAACACTTATTTAGGTTCAACACTAATTCCGAATTTATAGGGAGTGTGCGATGATGATCATATCAATCTTGGAACCACTTCCAACACACATCGTCACTTCACCCTTAACTAGTCTCTGTTTATTCTGCAACTCCCGTTTCGAGTTACTAATCTTAGCAGCTGAACTAGTATCAAATACTGAGGGGTTGCTATAAACACTAGTAAAGTACACATCAATAACATGTATATCAAATATACTTATGTTCACTTTGCCATCCTTCTTATCTGCCAATCACTTGGGGTAGTTCCGCTTCCAGTGACCAGTCCCTTTGCAGTAGAAGCACTTAGTCTCAGGCTTAGGAGCAGACTTGTTCTTCTTCACTTGAGCAGCAACTTGCTTGCTGTTCTTTTTGAAGTTCCCCTTCTTCCCTCTGCCCTTTTCTTGAAACTAGTGGTCTTGTCTACCATCAACACTTGATGTTTTTCTCGATTTCTACCTTCATCAATTTCCGCATTACGAAGAGCTTGGGAATCGTTTCCGTTATCCCTTGCATATCATAGTTCATCACGAAGTTCTACTAACTTGGTGATGGTGACTAGAGAATTCTGTCAATCACTATCTTATCTGGAAGATTAACTCCCACTTGATTCAAGCGATTGTAGTACTCAGACAATCTGGGCACATGCTCACTAGTTGAGCGATTCTCCTCCATCTTTTAGCTATAGAACTTGTTGGAGACTTCATATTTCTCAACTCGGGGATTTGCTTGAAATATTAACTTCAACTCCTGGAACATCTCATATGGTCCATGACGTTCAAAACGTCTTTGAAGTCCCGATTCTAAGACATTAAGCATGGTGCACTAAACTATCAAGTAGTCATCATATTGAGCTAGCCAAACGTTCATAATGTCTGCATCTGCTCCTGCAATAGGTCTGTCACCTAGCGGTGCATCAAGGACATAATTCTTCTGTGCAGCAATGAGGATAAACCTCAGATCACGGATCCAATCCGCATCTTTGCTACTAACATCTTTCAACACAATTTTCTCTAGGAACATATCAAAATAAACATAGGGAAGCAACAACGCGAGCTATTGATCTTCAACATGATTTGCAAAATACTACCAGGACTAAGTTCATGATAAATTTAAGTTCAATTTAATCATATTACTTAAGAACTCCCACTTAGATAGACATCCCTCTAATCCTCTAAGTGATCACGTGATCCAAATCAACTAAACCATGTCCGATCATCACGTGAGATGGAGTAGTTTCATTGGTGAACATCACTATGTTGATCATATCTACTATATGATTCACGCTCAACCTTTCGGTCTCCGTGTTCCGAGGCCATATCTGTATATGCTTGGCTCGTCAAGTATAACCTGAGTATTCCACGTGTGCAACTGTTTTGCACCCGTTGTATTTGAACATAGAGCCTATCACACCCGATCATCACGTGGTGTCTCAGCACGAAGAACTTTCGCAACGGTGCATACTCAGGGAGAACACTTCTTGATAATTAGTGAGAGATCATCTTAAAATGCTACCGTCAAACTAAGCAAAATAAGATGTATAAAAGATAAACATCATATGCAATCAAAATATGTGACATGATATGGCCATCATCATCTTGCGCCTTTGATCTCCATCTCCAAAGTACTGTCATGATCTCTATCGTCACCGGCATGACACCATGATCTCCATCATCTTCATCTATATCAATGTGTCGTCACACGGTCGTCTCGCCAACTATTGCTCTTGCAACTATTGCTATCGCATAGCGATAAAGTAAAGCAATTATTTGGCGCTTGCATCTTATGCAATAAAGAGACAACCATAAGGCTTTTGCCAGTTGCCGATAACTTTAACAAAACATGATCATCTCATACAACAACTTATATCTCATCACGTTTTGACCATATCACATCACAACATGCCCTGCAAAAACAAGTTAGACGTCCTCTACTTTGTTGTTGCAAGTTTTACGTGGCTGCTACGGGCTTAAGCAAGAACCAATCTTACCTACGCATCAAAACCACAACGATAGTTTGTCAAGTTGGTGCTGTTTTAACCTTCGCAAGGACCGGGCGCAGCCACATTCGGTTCAACTAAAGTTAGAGAAACTGACACCCGCCAGCCACCTGTGTGCAAAGCACGTCGGTAGAACCAGTCTCGCGTAAGCGTACGCGTAATGTCGGTCCGGGCCGCTTCATCCAACAATACCGCCGAACCAAAGTATGACATGCTGGTAAGCAGTATGACTTATATCGCCCACAACTCACTTGTGTTCTACTCGTGCATATAACATCAAATCATAAAAACCTAGGCTCTGATACCACTGTTGGGAACGTAGTAATTTCAAAATTTTCCTACGCACACGCAAGATCATGATGATGCATAGCAACGAGAGGGGAGAGTGTGATCTACGTACCCTTGTAGATCGACAATGGAAGCGTTTGGTTGATGTAGTCGTACGTCTCCACGGTTCGACCGATCCAAGCACCATTATTCCGGCACCTCCGAGTTCTTGGCACACGTTCAGCTCGATGACGATCCCTGGGCTCCGATCCAGCAAAGCGTCGGGGAGGAGTACCGTCAGCACGACGGCGTGGTGACGATCTTGATGTTCTACCATCGCAGGGCTTCGCCTAAGCACCGCTACAATATGACCGAGGTGGAATATGGTGGAGGGGGGCACCGCACACGGCTAAGGAACGATCACGAAGATCAACTTGTGTGTCTATGGGGTGCCCCCTTCCCCCGTATATAAAGGAGTGGAGGAGGGGAGGGCCGGCCCTCTCTATGGCGCGCCCTAGGGGAGTCCTACTCCCATTGGGAGTAGGATTCCGCCTTTCCTAGTCCAACTAGGAGTCCTTCCATGTAGTAGGAGTAGGAAACAAGGAAGGGGCGCAGCCCCTCCCCCTAGTCCAATTCGGACTAGGCCTTGGGGGGGGGCCTGCCCTAGGCAGCCCCTCTCTCTTTCTCGTATGGCCCAATAAGGCCCAATACTTCTCCCGGCGAATTCCCGTAACTCTCCGGTACTCCGAAAAATACCCGAATCACTCGGAACCTTTCCGAAGTCCGAATATAGTCGTCCAATATATCGATCTTTACGTCTCGACCATTTCGAGACTCCTCGTCATGTCCCCGATCTCATCCGGGACTCCGAACTTCTTCGGTACATCAAAACTCATAAACTCATAATATAACTGTCATCGAAACCTTAAGCGTGCGGACCCTACGGTTCGAGAACAATGTAGACATGACCGAGACACGTCTCCGGTCAATAACCAATAGCGGGACCTGGATGCCCATATTGGCTCCTACATATTCTACGAAGATCTTTATCGGTCAGACCGCATAACAACATACGTTGTTCCCTTTGTCATCGGTATGTTACTCTGAGATTCGATCGTCGGTATCCAATACCTAGTTCAATCTTGTTACCGGCAAGTCTCTTTACTCGTTCCGTAATACATCATCCCGCAACTAACTCATTAGTTGCAATGCTTGCAAGGCTTAAGTGATGTGCATTACCGAGAGGGCCCAGAGATACCTCTCCGACATTCGGAGTGACAAATCCTAATCTCGAAATACGCCAACCCAACATGTACCTTTGGAGACACCTGTAGAGCTCCTTTATAATCACCCAGTTACGTTGTGACGTTTGGTAGCACACAAAGTGTTCCTCCGACAAACGGGAGTTGCATAATCTCATAGTCATAGGAACATGTATAAGTCATGAAGAAAGCAATAGCAACATACTAAACGATCGGGTGCTAAGCTAATGGAATGGGTCATGTCAATCAGATCATTCAACTAATGATGTGATCCCGTTAATCAAATAACAACTCTTTGTCCATGGTTAGGAAACATAACCATCTTTGATTAACGAGCTAGTCAAGTAGAGGCATACTAGTGACACTCTGTTTGTCTATGTATTCACACATGTATTATGTTTCCGGTTAATATAATTCTAGCATGAATAATAAACATTTATCATGATATAAGGAAATAAATAATAACTTTATTATTGCCTCTAGGGCATATTTCCTTCAGAAGATGCCAAGACCGTTTCGGGATTCACCAAGTACCACTACGGCCGGAGACCTCGATGTCCGACGCCTAAAATGATCACCGAACCGGAGATTACGCCAAGTACTAGGTCAACAAGAACCGCCAAGTTCATCTTCCGCCGTCTCAGAAATCGCCAAGTACCACGACGATACGAGAACCACTACCGTCGACCAGCAAAGAACCCATGGACGTCAAGTCCCTCGTCGTGATTCCGAACATCTACGGAAAATTGTGCAACTAAGAACGTGAACGACTACCGTCACCACGAGAACGTCTACTTCCCACAACGAACCGTGAACATCTACTTCCTCAACCATCGCTGAGTACCACTACTTCCCACGACGATCGTGAACGACTACACCGCTTGACCCGAACCGCTCCGATAACGCACGCTTCGAAGGTACAGCCCCGAGAAGACTGCCGTGAATGAATGCATGTGTGATGTATGAGATGCTCGTGCTTGCACCGTGCTTGATTTGTCGGTGCACGTTGCCCTATTTTACCTTGTCACCATCATGTGGAAACCCGGTTACCGGGAGAACCCCACTGTTCATCGCATGACACGCTCCCGTCACTTTATTTTGCACCGACGTCTCAATGAGTTGACGGAACCGGAACGTTGCCGTGGCACCGTTTCGTTATCGTCGCCGTGGCACCCCTTTATTTTCTGCCACGATGAAAATGTTTCATAATGCTCTTGTCAACTTTTAATAAAAATTGCATAAACTTGTTCATGTCATCCGCATCATGATAACAACAATTAAAATGTTTAGATTGTTGTTGCACCAAATTACTAATGCATATGGGGATTTACCAGATTTGTTGTTTGTTATATCCGGCCCCATTTAAATGGTTTAAATGGTATAGTTTTGTTATGCTTCACCTCTTGCCATGTTAACCAACATTTAAATTTGTTGAGTACCTAACCGGGAGAGAACTAAATAATTAATGTGGTGTTCCGTCAATATGCAACGGAGTTGCATATTGAGCTCCACTTAATTTGTAGTATTGTTTGTGCACTTTGCCATGCCATGCTTCATTTAACCGGACATGCATCATACTTGATTGTGCATCATGCCATGATTATGTGGTGGTTGTTTACTATGTTGTTTGCTTCTTTCCGGTGTTGCTTCTTCGGGTTAGTTCCGATAACGTCGCGTTTGTGAGGATCCGTTTGACTTCATCCGCTTGTCTTCTTCATGGACTCGTTCTTCTTCCTTGCGGGATTTTAGGCAAGATGACCATACCCTCGAAATCACTTCTATCTTTGCTTGCTTAGTTGCTCGCTCTTTTGCTATGCCTATGCTGCGATACCTACCACTTGCTTATCATGCCTCCCATATTGTTAAGCCAAGCCTCTAACACACCTTGTCCTAGCAAACCGTTGTTTGGCTATGTTACCGCTTTGCTTAGCCCCTCTTATAGCGTTGTTAGTTGCAGGTGAAGATTGAAGTTTGTTCCTTGTTGGAACATGGAGATCGTTCCTTGTTGAAACATTGTTTACTTGTTGGGATATCACAATATCTCTTATTTAATTAATGCATCTATATACTTGGTAAAGGGTGGAAGGCTCGGCCTTATGGCTGGTGTTTTGTTCCACTCTTGCCGCCCTAGTTTCCGTCATATCGGTGTTATGTTCCCGGATTTTGCGTTCCTTACGCGGTTGGGTTATAATGGGAACCCCTTGACAGTTCGCCTTGAATAAAACTCCTCCATCAAGGCCCAACATTGGTTTTACCATTTGCCACCTAGCCTTTTCTTTCCCTTGAGTCGGCCGGCTCAAGGGTCATCTTGATTAAACCCCCGGGCCAGTGCTCCTCTGAGTGTTGGTCCAACCCAGAGCACCGTGCGGGGCCGTCCCTTGGCAACTTGGGTTACGTTGGCTCCCGTACGCTTAGCTTATCCGGTGTGCCCCGAGAACGAGATATGTGCAGTTCCTATCGGGATTTGTCGGCACAACGGGTGGTCTTGCTGGACTTGTTTTACCATTGTCGAGGATGTCTTGTAACCGGGATTCCGAGTCTGATCGGGTCTTCCCGCTAGAAGGAATATCCTTCGTTGACCGTGAGAGCTTGTGATGGGCTAAGTTGGGACACCCCTGCAGGGATTTGAACTTTCGAAAGCCGTGCCCGCGGTTATGGGCAGATGGGAATTTGTTAATGTCCGGTTGTAGAAAACCTGAACTTGACCTTAATTAAAATACATCAACCGCGTGTGTAACCGTGATGGTCTCTTTCTGGCGTAGTCCGGGAAGTGAACACGGTGTTGGAGTTATGTTTGACGTAGGTTGTTCTAGGATCACTTCTTGATCATAGTTTTATCGACCGTGCCTTGCCTTCTCTTCTCGCTCTCATTTGCGTATGTTAGCCACCATATATGCCAGTCGCTTGCTGCAGCTCCACCTCATACCTTTACCTTACCCATAAGCTTAAATAATCTTGATCGCGAGGGTGTGAGATTGCTGAGTCCCCGTGGCTCACAGAGACTTCCAAAACCAGTTTGCAGGTGCCGATGTTACCGAGCAGATGACGCAATCAAGCTCAAGGAGGAGCTCGATGAAGATCTTGTCCTTTGTGTTGTTTCGTTCTAGTTGATCAGTAGTGGAGCCCAGTCGGGACGATCGGGGATCTGTGTAGCATTTGGGGTAGTCTTCTTTTATTTTGGTTCCGTAGTCGGACCATGTCTGTATCTGGATGATGTAATGCTTTATTCATGTATTGTGTGAAGTGGCGATTGTAAGCCAACTATGTATCTCTTTCCCTTATGTATTACATGGGTTGTGTGAAGATTACCTCACTTGCGACATTGCTTACAATGCGGTTATGCCTCTAAGTCATGCTTCGACACGTGGGAGATATAGCCGCATCCTGGGCGTTACAATCAGTGCATGCTGCGCTCCCTTTTGTCTTGTTCCTAGTTTGATTAAACAAACATTACTAATGCACTGTGTTGTTGATTCGCCATGCATCAATTTGGAACAAGGAGATCTCGGGAGCATGATCAACGCAACAGTTGGGACCTGCTGCTGACGGTGCTCCGGCGAGGTGGGGACGGACTTGGGGTGTAGGGGCGCCGAGGCGTTGAGCTGCTGCTGTTTGATGTAGAGAGAGGCAGCCAGGGTACACGGAGGAGGCCGGGAAGACGGGGAGGTCGAGGCCGGCAAGAAAAGGGAGGCAGCAGGGGCGCTGCGATGCTGATGGCCTCACGGGCCAGGCCGGGCGAGGGCGTAGCTTGGGGAGGCGCAGGTTCCAACGGCGGCAGGGCATTGGCAGGGCGAGGAAGAGGCCGGGCGTCGGGTCTGGTGGTGCGGTGCGAGGAAGGAGAGGCCGGCAGGGGCGCGGGCATGACGGCGGCGGAGGCGGCCAGCGGGAAGGAGGTGCGGGTGTCGAGCCATGGGGTTCGGGCGCGACGAAGAGAGCATGAGGAGGAAGAGACGGGGATCGGGCGCAGCCCTGTGCGAGAGAAGAGAGGAGCGTGGGCGTGGGGATCGGGAAAGAGGAGTGGCAGCGCTGGAGCGAGAAGAGAACCGAGGGAGAGATGCGCTCGCGGGAGGGAGAAGGGATCGATCTCCTGGCGGCGCTGGAGGGATCGAGTAGGGGAGATCGAGGGGTTATGGCGAGCTAGGGTTAGGATGGGCTGGAGCGGCGGGATGGCCTTGGGCCAAATGGGCCTAGGCGCAGATGGGCCTTGCTGCGGATGGCCTATAGGCCGGCTGGGCTGGATCCTCTCTCCTCTCTTGTAAAAAAAAGAAATCCCAGGCTCAGAGAAGGAAAAAGCCCAGCAAAATTGAAAAGGAAAAAGAGGCTTATAAACATTCCCTTGTGCTCCTGGATTTAACTAGTATTTGAATAAAATGCCTTGGAAATTTTAGAGGCTGCAATTTTTATGCAAGTTTGAAAATAACTCAAACTCGAATAAATCCGTAGCCCAACCAAAACACTTCCAGAAGACCTGAAAATTGGAGGAGGTGGTCTTGGCACGGTCTAGTATATATAGGGAAAAGTTGAACATTTAAAGAAAGAGGAGAACACCACTTGCAATAAATGGGTGAAAATTTGAAAGAAGGAAGAAGTGAAATGGTTTGCACTTGGATAAGGGCCTTGGAGGAAAGAACATGGATGCCAAAAATAGTTTAGAAACGAGAGGGATTTATAATGCAAGTTTGTTGCGGTTAATTCCAAACTAATGGAATATTTTATATAGCTCCCTAATAATATTGGGAGGATAGGTTATGAAGAGAACTCACCATGTGAATTCCCTCGATTTAAATGGACCAAAGATCCATGCAATTTATCTAGTTGAGTTGCAAAAGATTTATGAGATGATGGCATGATGACATGATGCAATGCAAAAATAAAAGGGTAGACATAAATGAAACACACGGCGAAACCCGGAACATATGGAAGTCTTCTCGAGCATCGGTCTCGGGGCGTTACAACACTCCACCACTACAAGAGGATCTCGTCCCGAGATCTAGGATGGCATCGAAGGGAAAAGGAAGAGGAAGATCAGAGGTAAAACAAAGTTGCTTCTTTGACAAACGAGTGAAACCAAAGAACCTTGTAAAGTTGAACAACTTGAAAGAAAGAATGCAACGGAGATGAACGAAGTTGAAAGCACTCCGTTATGAAAGTGGAACAAGGAACATTATGTTGGGGAACGTTGCAGAAAACAAAAGAATTTCCTACGGTTTCACCAAGATCCATCTAGGAGTTCATCTAGCAACGAGTGATCGTATTGCATCTACATACCTTTGTAGATCACGCGCGGAAGCGTTCAAAGAACGGGGATGAGGAAGGCGTACTCGACGTGATCCAAATCACCGGAGATCCTAGCGCCGAACGGACGGCACCTCCGTGTTCAACACACGTACGGTCAGTGTGACGTCTCCTCCTTCTTGATCCAGCAAGGGGAAGGAGAGGTTGAGGAAGATGGCTCCAGCAGCAGCACGATGGCGTGGTGGTGGTGGAGCTGCAGTACTCCGCCAGGGCTTCGCCAAGCTCTACGGAGGAGGAGGAGGTGTTGGAGAGGGAGAGGGAGGCCCCAGGGCTTCAGTGTGGCTGCCCTCCCTTCCCCCCACTATATATAGGGCCAAGGGAGAGGGGGGCGCAGCCTTGGCCCTTCCTCCAAGGAAGGGTGCGGCCAGGGAGGAGTTCATCCTCCCCAAGGCACCTAGGAGGTGCCTTCCCCCTTTAGGACTCTTCCTTTCCCTTATCTCTTGGCGCATGGGCCTCTTGGGGCTGGTGCCCTTGGCCCATATAGGCCAAGGCGCACACCCCTACAGCCCATGTGGCCCCCCGGGGCAGGTGGACCCCCTTGGTGGACCCCCGGACCCCTTTTGGCACTCCCGGTACAATACCGATAATGCGCGAAACCTTTCCGGCGACAAAAACAAGACTTCCCATATATAATTCTTTACCTCCGGACCATTCCGGAACTCCTCGTGACGTCCGGGATCTCATTCGGGACTCCGAACAACATTCGGGTTACTGCATATACATATCCCTACAACCCTAGCGTCACCGAACCTTAAGTGTGTAGACCCTACGGGTTCGGGAGACATGTAGACATGACCGAGATCGATCTCCGGTCAATAACCAATAGCGGGATCTGGATACCCATGTTGGCTCCCACATGCTCCTCGATGATCTCATCGGATGAACCACGATGTCGAGGATTCAAGCAACCCCGTACACAATTCCCTTCGTCAATCGGTATGTTACTTGCCCGAGATTCGATCGTCGGTATCCCAATACCTCGTTCAATCTCGTTACCGGCAAGTCACTTTACTCGTACCGTAAAGCATGATCCCGTGAACAGACACTTGGTCACTTTGAGCTCATAATGATGGTGCATTACTGAGTGGGCCCAGTGATACCTCTCCATCATACGGAGTGACAAATCCCAGTCTTGATCCGTGTCAACCCAACAGACACTTTCGGAGATACCCGTAGTATACCTTTATAGTCACCCAGTTACGTTGTGACGTTTGGTACACCCAAAGCACTCCTACGGTATCCGGGAGTTACACGTTCTCATGGTCTAAGGAAAAGATACTTGACATTGGAAAACCCTAGCAAACGAACTATACGCTCTTGTGCTATGTTTAGGATTGGGTCTTGTCCATCACATCATTCTCCTAATGATGTGATCTCGTTATCAATGACATCTAATGTCCATAGTCAGGAAACCATGACTATCTGTTGATCAACGAGCTAGTCAACTAGAGGCTTACTAGGGACATGTTAGTGTCTACTATTCACACATGTATTATGATTTCCGGATAACACAATTATAGCATGAATAAAGACAATTATCATGAACAAGGAAATATAATAATAATGCTTTTATTATTGCCTCTAGGGCATATTTCCAACAGTCTCCCACTTGCACTAGAGTCAATAATCTAGTTACATTGTGATGAATCGAACACCCATGGAATTCTGGTGTTGATCATGTTTTGCTCTAGGGAGAGGTTTAGTCAACGGATCTGCTACATTCAGGGCCGTATGCACTTTACAAATATCTATGTCTCCATCTTGAACATTTTCACGAATGGAGTTGAAGCGACGCTTGATGTGCCTGGTCTTCTTGTGAAACCTGGGCTCCTTGGCAAGTGCAATAGCTCCAGTGTTGTCACAGAAGAGTTTGATTGGCCCCGACGCATTGGGTATGACTCCTAGGTCGGTGATGAACTCCTTCACCCAAATTGCTTCATGTGCTGCCTCCGAGGCTGCCATGTACTCCGCTTCACATGTAGATCCCGCCACGACGCTCTGCTTGCAACTGCACCAGCTTACTGCCCCACCATTCAAAATATACACGTATCCGGTTTGTGACTTGGAGTCATCCAGATCTGTGTCGAAGCTAGCGTCGACGTAACCTTTTACGACAAGCTCTTCGTCACCTCCATAAACGAGAAACATTTCCTTAGTCCTTTTCAGGTACTTCAGGATATTCTTGACCGCTGTCCAGTGTTCCTTGCTGGGATTACTTTGGTACCTTCCTACCAAACTTACAGCAAGGTTTACAGCATGGCATACATAATAGAACCTATGGCTGAGGCATAGGGGATGACACTCATCTCTTCTATATCTTCTGCCGTGGTCGGACATTGAGCTGAGCTCAATTTCACACCTTGCAACACAGGCAAGAACCCCTTCTTAGACTGGTCCATATTGAACTTCTTCAATATCTTATCAAGGTATGTGCTTTGTGAAAGACCTATGAGGCGTCTTGATCTATCTCTATAGATCTTGATGCCTAATATATAAGCAGCTTCTCCAAGGTCCTTCATTGAAAAACTCTTATTCAAGTAGGCCTTAATGTTGTCCAAAAGTTCTATATCATTTCCCATCAAAAGTATGTCATCTACATATAATATGAGAAATGCTACAGAGCTCCCACTCACTTTCTTGTAAATGCAGGCTTCTCCATAAGTCTGCGTAAACCCAAACGCTTTGATCATCTCATCAAAGCGAATGTTCCAACTCCGAGATGCTTGCACCAACCCATAAATCGAGCGTTGGAGCTTGCATACCTTGTCAGCATACTTAGGATCGACAAAACCCTCCAGCTGTATCATATACAATTCTTCCTTAAGGAAACCATTAAGGAATGCCGTTTTGACGTCCATTTGCCATATTTCATAATCATAGAATGCGGCAATTGCTAACATGATTCGGACGGACTTCAGCTTCGCTACCGGTGAGAAAGTCTCATCGTAGTCAACCCCTTGAACTTGTCGATAACCCTTAGCGACAAGCCGAGCTTTATAGATGGTCACATTACCATCCGCGTCTATCTTCTTCTTAAAGATCCATTTATTTTCTATGGCTCGCCGCTCTACGGGCAAGTCAGTCAAAGTCCATACTTCGTTTTCATACATGGATCCTATCTCGGATTTCATGGCTTCCAGCCATTTGTCGGAATCCGGGCCCGCCATCGCTTCTTCATAGTTCGAAGGTTCACCGTTGTCTAACAACATGATTTCCAAGACAGGGTTGCCGTACCAATCTGGTGCGGAACGTGTCCTTGTGGATCTTCGAATTTCAGTAGGAGCTTGATCAGAAGTATCTTGATCATCATCATTAACTTCCTCTCTAGTCGGTGCTGGCACCTCAGGAACATTTTCTTGAGTTGCGCCATTTTCCGGTTCAAGAGGTAATACTTCATCAAGTTCTACTTTCCTCCCACTTACTTCTTTCGAGAGAAACTCCTTCTCTAGAAAGGATCCATTCTTGGCAACAAAGATCTTGCCTTCGGATCTGAGGTAGAAGGTATACCCAATAGTTTCTTTAGGGTATCCTATGAAGACACATTTTTTCGACTTGGGTTTGAGCTTTTCAGGTTGAAGTTTCTTGACATAAGCATCGCATCCCCAAACTTTTAGAAACGACAGCTTAGGTTTCTTCCCAAACCATAATTCATACAGTGTCGTCTCAACGGATTTCGACGGAGCCCTATTTAAAGTGAATGCGGCAGTCTCTAAAGCATAGCCCCAAAAAGATAGCGATAAATCGGTAAGAGACATCATAGATCGCACCATATCTAATAGAGCGCGATTGCGACGTTCGGACACACCATTACGCTGAGGTGTTCCAGGCGGCGTGAGTTGTGAAACTATTCCACATTTTCTTAAGTGTGTGTGCCAAACTCGTGACTCAAGTATTCTCCTCCACGATCTGATCGCAGGAACTTGATTTTCCTGTCACGTTGATTCTCAACCTCACTCTGAAATTCCTTGAACTTTTCAAAGGTCTCAGACTTGTGTTTCATTAAGTAGACATACCCATATCTACTCAAGTCATCAGTGAGGGTGAGAACATAACGATAGCCACCGCGAGCCTCAACACTCATTGGACCGCACACATCAGTATGTATGATTTCCAATAAGTTGGTTGCTCGCTCCATTGTTCCTGAGAATGGAGTCTTGGTCATTTTACCCATGAGGCATGGTTCGCACGTGTCAAATGATTCATAATCAAGAGACTCTAAAAGTCCATCAGCATGGAGCTTCTTCATGCGTTTGACACCTATGTGACCAAGGCGGCAGTGCCACAAGTATGTGGGACTATCATTATCAATCTTACATCTTTTGGTACTCACACCATGAACATGTGTAGTATTACGCTCGAGATTCATTAAGAATAAACCATTCACCATCAGAGCATGACCATAAAACATATCTCTCATATAAATAGAACAACCATTATTCTCGGATTTAAATGAGTAGCCATCTCGAATTAAACGAGATCCTGATACAATGTTCATGCTCAAAGCTGGCACTAAATAACAATTATTAAGGTTTAAAACTAATCCCGAAGGTAAATGTAGAGGCAGCATGCCGACGGCGATCACATTGACCTTGGAACCATTCCCGACGCGCATCGTCACCTCGTCCTTCGCCAGTCTCCGCTTATTCCGCAGCTCCTGTTTTGAGTTACAAATGTGAGCAACCGCACCGGTATCAAATACCCAGGAGCTACTACGAGTACTGGTAAGGTACACATCAATTACATGTATATCACATATACCTTTCGCGATGCCGGCCTTCTTGTCCGCTAAGTATTTGGGGCAGTTCCGCTTCCAGTGACCACTTCCCTTGCAATAAAAGCACTCAGTCTCGGGCTTGGATCCATTCTTTGGCTTCTTCCCGGCAACTTGCTTGCCGGGCGCGGCAACTCCCTTGCCGTCCTTCTTGAAAGCTTTCTTTCCCTTGCCCTTCTTGAACTTAGTGGTTTTATTCACCATCAACACTTGATGTTCCTTTTTGACTTCTACCTCTGCTGATTTCAGCATTGCAAATACTTCAGGAATGGTCTTTTCCATCCCCTGCATATTGAAGTTCATCACAAAGCTCTTGTAGCTCGGTGGAAGCGACTGAAGGATTCTGTCAATGACCGCGTCATCTGGGAGATTAACTCCCAGCTGAGTCAAGCGGTTATGCAACCCAGACATAGTGAGTATGTGCTCACTGACAGAACTGTTTTCCTCCATCTTACAGCTGAAGAACTTGTCGGAGACTTGATATCTCTTGACCCGGGCATGAGCTTGGAAAACCATTTTCAGCTCTTCGAACATCTCATATGCTCCGTGTCTCTCAAAACGCTTTTGGAGCCCCGGCTCTAAGCTGTAAAGCATGCCGCACTGAACGAGGGAGTAGTCATCGGTACGTGCCTGCCAAGCGTTCATAATGTCTTGTTCTGCAGGGAGAACAGGTGCGTCACCTAGCGGTGCTTGTAGGACATAATCTTTCTTGAAAGCTATGAGGATGATCCTCAGGTTCCGGACCCAGTCCGTGTAGTTGCTACCATCATCTTTCAGCTTGGTTTTCTCTAGGAACGCGTTGAAGTTGAGGACTACATTGGCCATTTGATCTACAAGACATATTGTAAAAAAAATTAGACTAAGTTCATGATAATTAAGTTCATCTAATCAAATTATTCAATGAACTCCCACTTAGATAGACATCCCTCCAGTAATCTAAGTATAACATGATCCGAGTTAACTAGGCCGTGTCCGATCATCACGTGAGACGGACTAGTCAACATCGGTGAACATCTTCATGTTGATCATATCTTCTATACGACTCATGCTCGACTTTTCGGTCTTCTGTGTTCCGAGGCCATGTCTGCACATGCTAGGCTCGTCAAGTCAACCTAAGTGTTTGCATGTGTAAATCTGTCTTACACCCATTGTATGTGAACGTTGGAATCTAACACCCGATCATCACGTGGTGCTTCGAAACAACGAACTGTCGCAACGGTGCACAGTTAGGGGGAACACTTTCTTGAAATTATTATGAGGGATCATCTTATTTACTACCGTCGTTCTAAGTAAACAAGATGCAGAAAACATGATAAACATCACATGCAATCAAAACAATAATAGTGACATGATATGGCCAATATCACATAGCTCCTTTGATCTCCATCTTGGGGCTCCATGATCATCTTGTCACCGGCATGACACCATGATCTCCATCATCGTGTCTCCATGAAGTTGCTCGCCAACTATTACTTCTACTACTATGGCTAACGCGTTTAGCAATAAAGTAAAGTAATTTACATGGCGTTTCTCAATGACACGCAGGTCATACAAAAAAATAAAGACAACTCCTATGGCTCCTGCTGGTTGTCATACTCATCAACATGCAAGTCGTGATTCTTATTACAATAGCATGAACATCTCATACATCACATATATATCATTCATCATTCATCACAACTTTGGCCATATCACATCACAGAACACTTGCTGCAAAAATAAGTTAGACGTCCTCTAATTGTTGTTGCAAGTTTTACGTGGCTGCAAAAGGGTTCTAGCAAGAACGTTTTCTTACCAACGTGAAAGCCACAACGTGATTTGTCAACTTCTATTTACCCTTCATAAGGACCCTTTTCATCGAATCCGCTCCAACTAAAGTGGGAGAGACAGACACCCGCTAGCCACCTTATGCAACTTGTGCATGTTAGTCGGTGGAACCGGTCTCACGTAAGCGTACGTGTAAGGTTGGTCCGGGCCGCTTCATTCCACAATACCGTTGAAGCAAGATAAGACTAGTAGCGGCAAGAAAGTTGACAACATCAACGCCCACAACAAATTGTGTTCTACTCGTGCAAGAGAACTACGCATAGACCTAGCTCATGATGCCACTGTTGGGGAACGTTGCAGACAACAAAAAATTTTCCTACGGTTTCACCAAGATCCATCTAGGAGTTCATCTAGCAACGAGTGATCGGATTGCATCTACATACCTTTGTAGATCACGCGCGGAAGCGTTCAAAGAACGGGGATGAGGAAGGCGTACTCGACGTGATCCAAATCACCGGAGATCCTAGCGCCGAACGGACGGCACCTCCGTGTTCAACACACGTACGGTCAGCGTGACGTCTCCTCCTTCTTGATCCAGCAAGGGGAAGGAGAGGTTGAGGAAGATGGCTCCAGCAGCAGCACGATGGCGTGGTGGTGGTGGAGCTGCAGTACTCCGTCAGGGCTTCGCCAAGCTCTACGGAGGAGGAGGAGGTGTTGGAGAGGGAGAGGGAGGCGCCAGGGCTTCGGTGTGGCTGCCCTCCCTTCCCCCCACTATATATAGGGCCAAGGGAGAGGGGGGGGCGCAGCCTTGGCCCTTCCTCCAAGGAAGGGTGCGGCCAGGGAGGAGTCCATCCTCCCCAAGGCACCTAGGAGGTGCCTTCCCCCTTTAGGACTCTTCCTTTCCCTTATCTCTTGGCGCATGGGCCTCTTGGGGCTGGTGCCCTTGTCCCATATAGGCCAAGGCGCACACCCCTACAACCCATGTGCCCCCCTGGGGCAGGTGGACCCCCTTGGTGGACCCCCGGACCCCTTTCGGCACTCCCGTTACAATACTGATAATGCGCGAAACCTTTCCGGCGACCAAAACAAGACTTCCCATATATAATTCTTTACCTCCGGACCATTCTGGAACTCCTCGTGATGTCCGGGATCTCATCCGGGACTCCGAACAACATTCGGGTTACTGCATATACATATCCCTACAACCCTAGCGTCACCGAACCTTAAGTGTGTAGACCCTACGGGTTCGGGAGACATGTAGACATGACCGAGATCGCTCTCCGGTCAATAACCAACAGTGGGATCTGGATACCCATGTTGGCTCCCACATGCTCCTCGATGATCTCATCGGATGAACCACGATGTCGAGGATTCAAGCAACCCCGTACACAATTCCCTTCGTCAATCGGTATGTTACTTGCCCGAGATTCGATCGTCGGTATCCCAATACCTCGTTCAATCTCGTTACCGGCAAGTCACTTTACTTGTACCGTAAAGCATGATCCCGTGACCAGACACTTGGTCACTTTGAGCTCATAATGATGGTGCATTACTGAGTGGGCCCAGTGATACCTCTCCATCATACGGAGTGACAAATCCCAGTCTTGATCCATGTCAACCCAACAGACACTTTCGGAGATACCCGTAGTATACCTTTATAGTCACCCAGTTACGTTGTGACGTTTGGTACACCCAAAGCACTCCTACGGTATCCGGGAGTTACACGATCTCATGGTCTAAGGAAAAGATACTTGACATTGGAAAACTCTAGCAAACGAACTATACGATCTTGTGCTATGTTTAGGATTGGGTCTTGTCCATCACATCATTCTCCTAATGATGTGATCTCGTTATCAATGACATCCAATGTCCATAGACAGGAAACCATGACTATCTGTTGATCAACGAGCTAGTCAACTAGAGGCTTACTAGGGACATGTTAGTGTCTATTATTCACACATGTATTACGATTTCCGGATAACACAATTATAGCATGAATAAAGACAATTATCATGAACAAGGAAATATAATAATAATGCTTTTATTATTGCCTCTAGGGCATATTTCCAACACATTACTAGAACCTTGTAGGTTGAAAGACATAAGAAAAGGGTTGCAATGGACAAGAAGTACATGCAAGCACTCCGGTTGAAAACAAGATGTACAAGGGACGATAAAGATGAATTAAAACAACACTCCGGTTGGAAATGGAAGGTAAGGAAATGAGCTTGGCAAAATGAAATCACTTGGCTGAGACTCCGGTTAGAAGAGGAATGATAAACACAACACTCCGGTTAAAAACAAGATAGAGAAAGAATAAGACTGATATAATTTGGGCAGCACTCCGGCTGTAAATGGAAGGAATTGAACGTGAACTTGACAAAAATGGGATGATGGGTGAAGAGAGCAACATCTCAAAATTATGAGTTGACAACTTGCTGCTAACGGAAAACAATAGATTGGATTGATAAGAACAAGCAGACAAGAAACTTATTTCACTGGGAGGATAGATGAAGAACTTGGATCATAGATAATCACCACAAAGAGCTACCTTCCCAATGGAAGGCTTTAGACGAAAACTATACCAAGATAACTCCATGGAAGGAAGTGATGGGTTTAAATACCTCATTCTTGTGAATGAAGAATGATATATTACCACCTCAAAAGATAAGGGAGAAACAATTTCACTCCGGATTGCAAGATGAAGAATGCTTGAACTCCTTTGAAAAGAATATCGATGAACACTTCGAGAAGGAATTAAAACCTTGAGGAACCATCAAGTAGAGCCTCCACGAATAACTCCGGTAATCAAAAGGATGACAAAAGAAAGAGATGTTGAGAAAATAAGGCGAAGCCTTGGAATGATTAAATGGAGCTTTGCGATGAGATAAATGAGAGATCTTGAAACTCTGGGAAAAGAAAAGATGAAAACAATTGAAATCAAGAAGTTGATGAGCCTCCAAAATAAGGAATTAATCGCTTGGATGAAACAAGAATAAGAATTACATTATGCTTATCCTTCACCAATTTAATTGATGACGAGCAAACAGATTTGGCATACTACTTATTCTCGTAGCAAGGATGAAGATAGATATAGCGCAACTTGGGAAGGTCTTCAACGAACCACCGGTAGGATTAGGAAGAACAAAAGAATTGATAAGGTAACGAAGAAAGAGAAATCTTGAACGAACCACCGTAAGAATTGAAACAACGAATAAATTGATAAGATAAAGAAGGAAGAGAAATCTTGAACGAAGCACCGTAAGAATTGGAAATGAACGAAGTAAAGGGATGAATCACCGGTAAGAATTAGAGAACGAATGATGATACTTGAGGGGATTTAGATACAACTGAAACGAAGAGATCACGAGCTGATTAGAGAATATTGAATGATGCACCGGTAAGATTTGGAGAACGATAACTGAAAGCTGGGAATGAATAAACCGAAATGATGGCCTCCGGGAAATCAAACTGAAAAGACTCCTGAATTGCTCCGGATAGGTGGAAAGAATTATCACAATTGAAAACAATTAAGAGAGAATGGCAATAAGCTAGAATCACGAATCTTGAAGAGAATGGAGCAAGATTTAAAGGAAAAATCTTCTTCGGTCTTCAAATGTTGAAAAAGACGATGAGAAACACCACCATGAATTGTTGAGGCACTCCGGAATGAAGAATGGAAAGGTTGAGCCAACGATGAAAAGAATTTGAAAGATCTTAGAGAGACACATATGACTGACGATAATTCATTCTTATGTCACACTTTAGAAGATTTGAGAATAACTCCGGGAGAATAAGAAGAGTCGGGTAAGATCCTGGGAAAAGACCTGTGGGTTAGGGCCCACTCAAAATATACACCGTTGAAAGATTTGAAGGAGAGATTGCACCGGTTGAACAAAAGGCTTGAATTAGATAACATCCTCAAAAGAGTTTGAACGAATGCAGAGTGGGCACATGAATCTTCGAGATATCTTGAGCACCCCGAAACAATTGAATAGCGAGAAATGGATGATTAAGAGGTGCACCGGCACGAGAAAACATTTGAAACAAGGAAAAGAATGTGATCAAACACCGAAAGTTTGAATTGAAACCACCGGGGAAGAAAGAGAACAAAGAATGATGAACTTGTAGAGCATCTTCATGAAAACCACCGGGTAAGAATATTGACGGAAAAGAATGGAGAGACTTCACATCAATAAGTTGGATACTTGATTAAGAAATCTTGGACCTTGAAGAAACAAGGGTGGGAGGGTGGAAAAAAACCAAGGACAACTTGGAGACGGATGAAACAAATATCGTTGAGAAGAACTGATAATTGATCTTGCTGATGTTGAAATGATCGGATCCACTTGAAGAGAAACACGCCGGTTGAAAAAGAATTAACATGACAACCTCGATGATTATGAAGGATTAGTATTCACATAGAAATATGAGAACACCGCTTAGGAAAAGGTATGGAATCAACATTTGACTTTGAAGCAACTCGAATACCACAACTGAAAACAAAAACAAAGGATTGGCTTGCAAAATAAGTCGGAACAAACATATGATAGAGATTTCGTCCAAAGTTTTCGTGGTGGGGCCTACACGGGCTCGATCGTACAGCACCATCGTGTACATGGAAGTGCACATGACATACGAAGCGTCCCCGAGTCAGCATAGCCAAGGACTCTTTAAGATACAACAAGACCACTATAAAACCAACCGTGGATAGGCGGACCACTAGACGTCGAACCCCAATTTCATATCATACATTTGTCAGAAAGATATCCTAAGAGCTACTTGAATTCCCACTTATAAACTCCTGAAACTTTCCATTTATGCAATCAGGTGTTGGGGGTACAAGGGAAGCATAATATCTCACCCAAAACGAGCAAATCCTACATCAAGCTGTATCCATCCTTCAACACATAACCAAGAAATCTTCGGAAATCATTTACCTCAACCTTCGAAAAGCATTTGTTATACGAGTTATGGCAATACTCCCGAACTCCCGCCCCAGTACTGGGTGGCGTCTCACAAACAACTGCATAAAAGAGATTTTCGATGTCGGCGAAACTCAGGTATTCCAGAACTGCAACGATAAAATTGTGACGACAACACCTCGGAGCTCAACTCCCCGGGACACTGCCACAACCCCTAAATGTCAGGAGGCACCAAGAACAATGTTCTCGTCACAAAACCATCAGAACGATTCCAAGATACCCGCGTGATCCTAAATTTTTTTAGTGAAATTTGAGAAGAGAAGAGTCAAAACTCTACGTCAGGATGCCTCACCAGAGCGACGAAGGGACTGAGGAGTAAAAAGAATCCTACTCTCCGATATATATAATCCTAAATGACTTAAAACATTTTTCTAGACTCAACAACGCCAGCGATTCGATCAAGCAGGGGGCTCCTAAGTCGGGGAAGGCTTTGATTACCAACTTGTAACGCCCTCGATGCGGCTATATCTCCTATGTGTTGAAGCACGACTTAGAGGCATAACCGCATTGAAAGCAATGTCGCAAGTGAGGTAATCTTCACAACAACCCATGTAATGAATAAGGGAAAAGGTACATAGTTGGCTTACACTCGCCACTTCACACAATACATGAATAAAGCATTACATCAACCAGATACAATCAAGGTCCGACTACGGAACCAAGATAAAAGAAGACTACCCCAAATGCTACAGATCCCCGATCGTCCCGACTGGGCTCCACTACTGATCAACTGGAAACGAAACATCTCAACGAACAAGGTCTCTGTCGAGCTCCTCCTTGAGCTCGGTTGCGTCATTTGCACGATATCATTGGCACCTGCAAGCTGGTTTTGGAAGTATCTGTGAGTCACGGGGACTCAACAATCTCACACCCTCGCGATCAAGACTATTTAAGCTTATGGGTACGTAAAAGGTATGAGGTGGACTGCAGCAAGCACTAGCATATATGGTGGCTAACATACGCAAATGAGAGCGAGAAGAGAAAGGCAAGGCACGATCGAGAATCTATGATCAAGAAGTGATCCTAGAACAACCTACGTCAAGCATAACTCCAACACCGTGTTCACTTCCCGGACTCCGCCAGAAAGAGACCATCACGGCTACACACGCTGTTGATCCATTTAATTAAGTTAAGTTTCAGATTTTCTACAACCAGACATTAACAAATTCCCATCTGCCCATAACCGTGGGCACGGCTTTCAAAAGTTCAAATCCCTGCAGGGGTGTCCCAACTTAGCCCATCACAAGCTCTCACGGTCAACGAAGGATATTCCTTCTCCCAGGAAGACCCGACCAGGCTCGGAATCCCGGTTACAAGACATTTCGACAATGGTAAAACAAGACCAGCAAAGCCACCCAGATGTGCCGACAAATCCCGATAGGAGCAGCACATATCTCGTTCTTAGGGCACACCGGATGAGCAATATGTCGGGTTGGCATAAACCCTGGTTGCCCAGGGGGCGCCGGACATCGCTCAGGTTGGACCAACACTTAGAGAAGCACTGGCCCGGGGGTTTAAATAAAGATGACCCTTGAGTCTACAGAACCCAAGGGAAAAAGGCTAGGTGGCAAATGGTAAAACCAAGGTTGGGCCTTGCTGGAGGAGTTTTATTCAAGGCGAACTGTCAAGGGGTTCCCATTATAACCCAACCGTGTAAGGAACGCAAAATCAAGGAACATAACACCGGTATGGAGGAAACTAGGGCAGCAAGAGTGGAAGAAAACACCAGGCATAAGGCCGAGCCTTCCACCCTTTACCAAGTATATAGATGCATTAATTAAATAAGATATATTGTTATATCCCAACAAATATCCATGTTCCAATAAGGAAGAAACTCCAATCTTCACCTGCAACTAGCAACGCTATAAGAGGGGCTGAGCAAAGCAGTAACATAGCCAAACAATGGTTTGCTAGGACAAGGTGGGTTACAGGCTTGACATGGCAATATGGGGGCATGGTATAGCAAGTGGTAGGTATCGCAGCATAAGCATAGCAATAGAGCGAGCAAACTAGCAAGCAAAGATAGAAGTGATTTCGAGGGTATGGTCATCTTGCCTGAAATCCCGCAATGAAGAAGAATGAGTCCAAGAAGAAGACAAACAGACGTAGCCAACGGATCCTCACAAACGCAACATTATCGGAACTAACCCGAAGAGGCAACACCGGAAAGAAGCAAACAACAAAGTAAACAACCATCACATAAACATGGCATGATGCACAACCAAGTATGATGCATGTCCGGTTTAATGAGGCATGGCATGGCAAAGTGCAACAAACAATACTACAATTTAAGTGGAGCTCAGTATGCATCGGGATGCATATTGACGAAACACCACATCAATTATTTAGTTCTCTCTCGGTTAGGTACTCAACAATATTAAATGTTGTTTAAACATGGCAAGAGGTGGAGCATAAGTAAACTAAACATTTGGGCAAGTTTAAATGAGGCCGGAAATAACAAACAACAATTTCGGTAAATCCCCATATGCATTTAGCAATTTGGTGCAACAACAAAGTTAAACATTTAAATGTTATTATCATGATGCGGAGGACATGTTCAAGATTATGCAATTTTAATGAAAATGTTGATAAGAGCATTATGAAGCATTTTTTCATCGTGGCGGAACCGAAAAGGGGTGCCACGGCAACGATAACGGTAATGGTGCCACGGCAACGTTCCGGTTCTGGTACTTGATTGAGATACCGATGCAAAGGGGAAATGTGCGTATGCGTGCAAAATATGGTGGGGCGCTCCCGGATACCTAGTTCCCACGGGTTAGTGGCATGGAAACGAGTGACAATACGAACATGGTGTAGACAAAGGGGGCATCTCATCCAACATGCATTCATTCGTTCACGGGTGTCGTCTCGGGGTTATACCTTCGAGGCTGGACTTTTCGGAACGGATCAAGTTCATAGCGGAAGTAGGCGTTCTCGCCACGTTCGTAGATGTTCGGGGTCACGGCGAGGAACTTGACATCCACGGGGTCTTCGAGGGTCGACGGTAGTTGTTCTATGCATCGGGCGTCAAGGTACTTGTCGTTCTTAGCGAATCCGAACACGGCGGTAGTTGTACACACGTTGTCGCAGAACTTGTCAGTCCGGTCTTGGCGACGGTAGTTGTGCACGGATCATAGACGTTCTCGGGTCATCGTTAGAGGAGCTTGGCGGATTTGAATCCCTTCGAGGTTGTCATGGTACTTGGGGTCTTCGGACTCGCCGGTCTCATCAGCTTGAAGGGGTACCTGCGTTTTGCAATTCCATATCCAGGGTCGTCACGTAGTCATTGTAGTCGAACTTGACGGGGCATGGGTGTCGTGGTACTTGTCGCGTTCCGGAACCGGAGTGGTACTTGGCGATATCCGTGACGGTCTTGGCGATTCCGGAGACACAGTATAAGTACTTGACGCATCACCGCGTAGTCATACTCAGGGTCCTTGGGGCATCGGTGCTAGTTGGACTTGCCGGTCTTTATGTTCTAAAGGTCACTTGGAGTCTTCGGTCACAGGTGCTTGGCAGGTCGTCGAGGTTGAGTGTGAGTTCAACGGAGCAGGGACTTCGAGAAAACCCCGGAGGCGCTACTCATTGGACTGGTGACAGAGGAAAAACAAGAGGAAAGACAACAGCAGCTTGGCGAGGACGCGGGCGCCTAGCGCGGCTCGGGACTCCCGCGAAGGGAAGGGGAGGTGGGGACCTGCTGCTGACGGCGCTCCGGCGAGGTGGCGACGGACTTGGGGTGTAGGGGCGCCGAGGCATTGAGCTGCTGCTATTTGATGTAGAGAGAGGCAGCCAGGGTACATGGAGGAGGCCGGGAAGACGTGGAGGTCGAGGCCGGCAAGAAAAGGGAGGCAGCAGGGGCGCTGCGATGCTGATGGCCTCACGGCCAAGCCGGGCGACGGGCGTAGCTTGGGGAGGCGCAGGTTCCAACGGCGGCAGGGCATTGGCAGGGCGAGGAAGAGGCCGGGCGTCGGGTCTGGTGGTGCGGCGCGAGGAAGGAGAGGCCGGCAGGGGCACGGGCATGACGGCGGCGGAGGCGGCCGGCGGGAAGGAGGTGCGGGTGCCGGGCCATGGGGTTCGAGTGCGACAAAGAGAGCGTGAGGAGGGAGAGACGGGGATCAGGCGCAGCCCTTAGTGAGAGAAGAGAGGAGCGTGGGCATGGGGATCGGGAAAGAGGAGTGGTAGCACTGGAGTGAGAAGAGAACCGAGGGAGAGATGCGCTCGCGGGAGGGAGAAGGGATCGATCTCCTGGCGGCGCTGGAGTGATCGAGTAGGGGAGCGCAAGGGGTTACGGCGAGCTAGGGTTAGGATGGGCTGGAGCGGCGGGATGGCCTTGTGCCAAATGGGCCTAGGCGTAGATGGGCCTTGCTATGGATGGCCTATAGGCCGGCTGGGCTAGATCCTCTCTCCTCTCTTGTAAAAAGAAAAAAGAAATCCCAGGCTCAGAGAAGGAAAAAGCCCAGCAAAATTGAAAAGGAAAAAGAGGGTTATAAACATTCCCTTGTGTTCCTGGATTTAACTAGTATTTGAATAAATGCCTTGGAAATTTTAGAGGCTGCAATTTTTATGCAAGTTTGAAAATAACTCAAACTCGAATAAATCCGTAGCCCAACCAAAACACTTCCAGAAGACCTGAAAATTGGAGGAGGTGGTCTTGGCACGGTCTAGTATATATATAGGGAAAAGTTGAACATTTAAAGAAAGAGGAGAACGCCACTTGCAATAAATGGATGAAAATTTGAAAGAAGGAAAAAGTGAAATGGTTTGCACTTGGATAAGGGCCTTGGAGGAAAGAACATGGATGCCAAAAATAGTTTAGAAACGAGAGGGATTTATAATGCAAGTTTGTTGCGGTTAATTCCAAACTAATGGAATATTTTATATAGCTCCCTAATAATATTGAGAGGATAGGTTATAAAGAAAACTCACCATGTAAATTCCCTCAATTTAAATGGACCGAAGATCCATGCAATTTATTTAGTTGAGTTGCAAAAGATTTATGAGATGATGGCATAATGACATGATGCAATGCAAAAATAAAAGGGCAGCCATAAATGAAACACACGGCGGAACCCGAAACATATGGAAGTCTTCTCGAGCATCGGTATTGGGCGTTACATCCACAGTACATCATCATCATCTACAGTGGTGCACTATTCATCCATCACCACGGTCATCCACAATGCATCTAGTCCCTGGGCGTCTGTTGATAAAGACCCAGGGACTCCTCTCGCATCATCATGCTCTCGCCCGTTCATTCCTGCCTCCTTCCCTCGCGGCTGGCCCTTGCGTAAGAAATCTCTAGCACGCCTCGTCGATTCGAGTCGTAGCTCAATACTCATGGCTGCTGTCCACCCTCTCCTCTCCTCTCACGGCATTCCAGGAGCACTCCCGTTGCCGTGCACACCATACCACCGCCGCCCCCGTGTACGATCCTCCACGGCCGCGGGCTCCTCCCTGCGCCGCTACTGCACCCGCCTGCGGCGGCTCATCCTCCGTCTGGCCAGCGACTCCGCCGCCCTGCTCGTTCGCGGCTCCGCCCGCCCTGCTCGTCCGTGGCGCCCGACCCGTCGTGTCCGCACCAACCCCCACGTGCCTGCAGCTCCGGTCGCGCGCCCGTGGCGCCCCGGCGCGGCCCAGCCCGGCCTTCCGTGACCTCCTCCTCCGCGGTGCCGTCCCGCCGCCGTTCGCCCGGAGGCTAGTGCTCATCACCTCCGGCCCTGACGCGCCGTCCCGGCGCCGTCCACAACCAGTGGGTGCCCCTGCGCACTCGCTCCTCCGCGCGCGGCCGCCCTCATCCCCGCACCCCGGGCTCCCTGCTGGTCCGCGCGTCCAGTTGCTACGCCCGCGCACATCGTCGCACCGCTCCAGCAACCACGTGGGTCGCCGCTGCCCTGGGCTTCCCTGCCGCTCCGCCGCAGTCCACGGCCAGTGGGCGCCCCTGGCCCCTGCTCCAACTCCGCACGACGGGCTGGCCGTTTCCTCCACCTCCGCGCTGCTCCGTCACCCTGCTCCACCGCGCGCGCTGCTCCACCCCGGTCACGCCGCCGCGTCCTCCTGTGATGTCAAGCGCGTCCTCGCCTCGGTTTCTCTCTGCTCCGGCGTCCTCCTGTGATGTCAAGCGCCTCCCCCACCGCCTGGTAGGAACGGCCCCGCCCGCGCGCCCGGTCGACTCACCGCCTCCGCGCTGCTCCTCCGCCCGCCTGGTCCGTTGCCGGCTCCGTCCACAACCCGGCGACCCGGCCGCTTGCCGGCTCTGCCCGCAACCCGGTTGGCCGGCTTGCCGCCCCCGCGCGTCTGCGCCTCCCCTGCTCCGTCCTCCACGCACGCGTCGCGCTGCTCCGCTGCCGCCGTCCGCGTCCGCTCTCACACACCTGCGGCTCCGTCCAACGTCCGCGCCTCCCCTACGAACTCGACCACCCCGAGCACTAGCTCCTTGCACGGCTTCGCCCGTGGCCACATATACTGGCTCCATCGCTTGCCCCGTCGCCGAGCGCTTCCACGGCCACACGCTGTCCCGCTCGCGTGCGTCTACCTACACGCTCCACCACGCCGGTCTGCCGGCTTCGCCCGCGCCGGTTTCCCCGGAGACCCGGCCTGCCGGCTTCGCCCCCACGCCGGCTCCCCCGCGACCTGGACACCGGCTTCTGGCGCGACCCGATCCGCCGGCTTCGCCCCCACGCCAGCTTCCCCGCGACCCCGACGCCGGCTTCTGGCACGACCCCGACGCCAACTTCTGCCGCTCCCCGGCCGCTGGCTTCCCCGCGACCCGGCCGCCGGTGTTTGCCGCGTCCCGCTCCTGCCTGCTGCTCCTGCAGAGACAGAAATAAAGAAAAGTAAGAGATGCCGGCTGGAAAGAGAAAAGGAGCTCGACTGGTCAAACCGGATGTGCAAAAAAAAGGGGAGAAAGAAAAAAATTATTACAGCTCAGTTTGCTCGCGCGCGTCATCGCCTGCCGACCCGGCTATCTGTCTGCTTCGACGCCTGGCCGGTCGGGTCCGACCGGCTGGGGCACCCCTCGAGCCACCCGAAGGCTCGGAGGCTGCACCTAGTGGGCGGGACCCGCCGGTTGCAAGCTGGCAGCCGGCCGTCATCGACAACACCTGCCTCGTCTACATAAAAATCAATATAAGCTCTTTATCACTATATTTTTGCACCGTGCACACAAAACTGAATAACCCCGGGCGACACTCGGGGAGCACATCCGCTTCTTTACAGTGCACTACTGTTTGTCCTGGCGCCAGCTAGTCTCGGCCCGGAGGCTGGTCGCTCGGCCCGATACGTTTTCTCCCGCAGACGTTTAGTAGCGCATACGGTACCAAAGGCCCACCTCTCAGCCACAGACCGCAGTGCGACTGTCCAGCAAGCGAGAGCAAAAGCTGGAGGTCACCCTACGCGAAAAACGTCCGGGAGAAGATGGCTTGGGCAACCCGGCCGTTTCCTTTATGAGTACCTACTCGGTCGAATCCGCTTCTGTAGTCTGAGTATTGTACGCTCCACTCCGCGGCCACTCTTCGTAACAGCTACAGACCGGCTCCGGGCTGTCTAGCTAACAAGAGGCAAAGCCAAAGAGCGGAGGGGACATGAAAAGGATTGAAGGGAGCTCGGACGAAACCGAGTCGGCACCCTCTACATAAAACTTGCAATGCTAAAAGCAAAAATTTGATATATCCGTGCAGACTAACTTTGTTTTTTTCACGATCATCTCTGTGGGGAACTCCCCTCCTCGCCCGGAGGCTCGGATGCTACACCCAGCGGGCGAGCCGGCGTGCCCCGCTGGGAAGATGCTACGCTGGTTGTAGGCCCGACGCCGGCCGCAAATGACGTTTCCGACGCCATCGTCCACTTCATCAACAACAAGACCCTCCGCGCAACTTTTCCAAGTTGCCCAGAGGCTCGGAGGCTACACCCAGTGGGTGCGCTTGCGTGCCCCCACTCAGTCGGCGGACTCCGTGTCCGCGCCCGGCACCCTTGACGTCATCATCAGCTTCTTCAACAACAACAAGACCCTCCGTCCAACTTTTCCCAGTTGCCCGGAGGCTCGGAGGCTACACCCAGTGAGTGCGCTCGCGTGCCCCCACCGGAAGCAAGCTGCGCCGGCTGCGGTTCGTGGCCGGCTGTCTTCAACAACATCGTCTACATCAACATCAGCACAAACCCTCCGTCGAACTTTTCAAGTTGGCCGGAGGCTCAGAGGCTACTGTCGGGGGGGATGACCCCCGGGTAGTCCCAAGACGGCAAGCCGGACGGGGTGCCCGCCTGTCCGGTCGGCTGCTCCGACTCGCGCCCACGGCCGGCTTCTCCAGCAAGCCGGTTGCCCGAAGTTAACTACGGCGTCCCATCGGACACGCGCGGTCGTGACAGTCGTACCCTAGTCACTATTGCTGCATAGGCGGACACTGTTCATCCGTCATCGTCATCATCTACAGTACATCATCATCATCTACAGTGGTGCACTATTCATCCATTACCACTGTCATCCACAGTGCATCTAGTCCCTGGGCGTCTGTTGATAAAGACCCCAGGGACTCCTCTCGCATCATCATGCTCGCGGACGTTCGTTCCCGCCTCTCTCATCCAGGACGCTGACGACCCGACCCTACAACCATGTAACATTACCATTGTACCACTGGGGGTTAACCTATAAAACCACCAGGAGCCCTCATGCATACAGGAAAGCAGCACGACAAGAACGATAACATTCACACAACGAACTAGACTAGCCACATCGGGAGGGGGAGCAGCCTAAGCCTTGGCTCGCCCTTCTTCCTCCTCCATACAGCTCTAGGAGCAACCCTGTACGGTAACGTATTAACCACACTCGGCAGGACTAGGGGTGTTAGCTCTCCGGAGAGCCCCGAACCTGGGTATGTCTTGTGTCCCGCGCTCGCTCATGTCGACCTCACCTCTGGAGCCCACCAGTGCCCTCGAGCCTCCTCCTCTCTTTAGCCATCCCATGGCATCTGCCATGCGCCCACCACGACACCGGCCCACGGAAAGCATATTAACGACATGTTCGCATATAGCCCGTTTACGGCCCGCTAACTCACGGTTTGTAGCCTATCCGAATTAGGCTCGGTAACGTCATCTGGGCCGTCCAATATGATTCCGACCCATTTTAACTTCCGGCCCATGTATGTCCCATGACGTCTTTCGACCCATATGAGGCCCTTTGTAACTCTGGGCCCATTAAAGGCCCATGGTGAAACTGTCCCATGATGAACAGTGTATCGCTTTATGCCCATTAACGACACATTATTCCATTGGGCCGTTTCCAGCCCGTGTTACCTTCCGGCGTTCTAAGGGCCCATTTATTCTTGGGCTCATTTCCAGCATTTGGTTACTTACGGTCCGTTACTGGCCTGTTCCGCTTGTGGGCCAAATTTAGTCTGTGGTTACAGTTGGCCTGTTAACCCGTTGGGCTATTTTCAAAGTGTCATAAAATACGGCCCATTTAACGATTTGTTATGCCTGTCGATAGAATTAAGCCCGTTATACATATCGGCCTATTAACGTCCTGTTATGGTCTGGCCATAAACAGACGATTTCCACTCTAGCCTGTTTACGGGCCATATTGTAGACCGTTGTTGGTCCACGAATAGTACGACCCATGTTTGGCCAATCGATCATACGACTCGTAGAAGGCCCAGTGATTCCACGGCCCGTAGAAGGACCATGGATCCTACGGCCCGTAGGAGTCCCATGGTCACTACAACATGTAGCAGGACCATGGTTACAACGGTCAGTATGTTACCCATGGTTATTGTCGCCTAATTTAAAAAATATTTGGCACTAAAATGTAGTGGCTACAACCAAACAAATAAAACAAGACAATAAGGAAATAAATAAGCAAGCAAATTACGATAGGCTATTGCTGCTATTACACGTATTACATCCACTGGGCATCAAAGTTCGCCACCAGTGCAAACATAGGGAACAAAGCAGCATATTACATACACTGGGTCTAAATTGGCCATCGGTGCAAATAAGCGCGGCAACAAAACAAGTCCAGAACTGAAACCACTTCAGAAGAGCTCAAGAAACAATATCCTAGATACCCGCCATGCTGGCGAGAAGCTTAGCAAGCTTATTAGTTTTCTCTTGTTTGGCGCTAAAATCCTCCAGCGCTTGCTGTTGCACCAGAAATTATGCATCTGAATTCTACAGGGACTTTCTCAGTCCTTCGGCTTCTTACTGCAGCATAGCTGACTGATGTCTTTCAGCTTGTATCTGAGACTGAAGAAGCCGAAGTGATTCAGACAGCGAGTTCGAAGATATTGTGCCAACGGCAGTGGCCAGTAACTCGAACACTATATCAACATATGACTTTGGGATTGTCTTACTGTCGACAAGATAGTTTTTATCACCTTTCTTGGAGACCAACAGGGTTGTCTCACTATCTTGAACCTTATCTGCATTATTTTCTCTACCATTGCATAATGGGGTGCTCTTCTCCAATATTCTGTTTGCATTCTACAAGACAAACAAGCAGACACATCAATGTTTTATCATGTAGTATTGTCACACCCACAATGCAACTATATCTCCCACGTGTCTGGGCACGACTTAGAGGCATAGCCGCATGATAGGCATGTCGCAAGAGGGGTAATCTTTACACATTCCATGTACTGAATAAGAAAGGGATAAAGAGTTGGCTTACAATCGCCACTTCACACAATACATAATTAATCCATACATCATCCAAAGTACAAACAAAGGTCCGACTACGGAACCAAAATAAAGGAAGACAACCCCAAATGCTAGATCCCGATCGTCCCAACTGAGCTCCACTACTGATCAACCGGAAACGAAACAACACAACGAACAAGATCTTCCTCGAGCTCCCTGAGGGAGTCCTGGATTAGGGGGTGTCCGGATAGCCGAACTATACCTTTAGCCGGACTCCTGGACTATGAAGATACAAGATTGAAGACTTCGTCCCGTGTCCGGAAGGGACTTTCCTTGGCGTGGAAGGCAAGCTTGGTGATACGGATATGCAGATCTCCTACCATTGTAACCGACTTTGTGTAACCCTAACCCTCTCCGGTGTCTATATAAACCGGAGGGTTTTAGTCCGTAGGACAACATACACAACAACAATCATACCATAGGCTAGCTTCTAGGGTTTAGCCTCTTCGATCTCGTGGTAGATCTACTCTTGTACTACCTATATCATCAATATTAATCAAGCAGGACGTAGGGTTTTACCTCCATCGAGAGGGCCCGAACCTGGGTAAAACTCCGTGTCCCTTGCCTCCTGTTACCATCCGGCCTAGATGCACAGTTCGGGACCCCCTACCCGAGATCCGCCGGTTTTGACACCGACATTGGTGCTTTCGTTGAGAGTTCCTCTGTGTCGTCGCCGTCAGGCTTGATGGCTCCTACGATCATCGATAGTGATGCGGTCCAGGGTGAAACTTGTCTCCCGGGACAGATCTCTGTCTTCGGCGGCTTTGCACTGCGGGCCAATTCACTTGGCCATCTGGAGAAGATCGAAAGCTATGCCCCTGGCCGTCAGGTCAGATTTGGAAGTTTAAACTACACGGCTGACATCCGCAGGGACTTGATCTTCGACGGATTCGAGCCACCGCCGAGCGCGCCGCACTGCCACGACGAGCATGATCTAGCTCTGCCGCCTAACAGTGCCCTGAAGGCCGCACCCGCATCGGCTTCGACCCTTAATTCGGAGCCAACCGCGCCGATCGAGGATGGGTGGTTGGACGCCGCCTCGGGGGCCGCGATCCTAACGACGATCGAGCCGAACACCAGCCCCGCACTCCGCGAGACTCATGATTCCAAGGAGCCGGACTCCTCTCCGGACTCCGAACCATTCGCGCCGCTGCCGATCGAATCCGATTGGGCGCCGATCATGGAGTTTACTACCGCGGACATCTTTCAGCACACGCCCTTTGGCGATATTATAAAATCACTAAAGTCTCTCTCTTTATCAGGAGAGCCCTGGCCGGACTACGGTCAGCGAGATTGGGATGCAGACGATGAAGAAATTCAAAGCCCACCCACCACCACTTTGTAGCCACTGTCGACGATTTAACCGACATGCTTGACTTCGACTCCGAAGACATCGACGGTATGGACGCACCAAAAGATGACGACGAGGAGCAGAAGGACGCACCGAAGGCTTGTTCCCTCGAAAAGCAGTCAAAGCGGCGACGCAAGCGCCGCCCCAAATCCCGCCTCGACAGAAATAGCGATCACACAGACCCAGTGCTGGAGCAGAGCGAACCGCTGCCGGACAACGGCAATCCGGATAACCAAACCGAACAAACAAATCCTATCAAGGATAATGGTCCGGGCGACATAACACCGGTCAGACACCCGGAGCAGCAGACTGCCCGTAAAAGGCTTGTTGCCACCGCGAGGAGTCTGAAAAAGTAGAAGCAAAGGCTCAAGGCCGCGCAAGACACACTCCAAATCAGATGGAGTAAAATACTCAACACTGCAGCAAGGTACGGCGACAATCGCCCCTCCAAGAGCTACTCAAAGCGGAAGCTGCTACCCGAATTCGATGAGGAGGCCTCAGAACCCCCACAACCAAATATCAAAGCAGCCACCTGGTCGGATAGACGACCCCTCTACCAACACAGAGCGGCATACAACGCCGCTCACAATACAATACGCGACCCATGCGAGGGCTCGCACCCAAAGGACGACGCAACAAGATCCATCTATGGACCACGCAAGCGCGCTCCAGCATACAATGCAACACAACAAACATCCGAACAACGCGGTACACCCAGCTACAGGGGTGCCGCACACCCCCTATGTTTCACCGATGAGGTGCTGGACCACGAATTTCCAGAGGGATTCAAGCCCGTAAACATAGAGGCATACGACGGAACAACAGACCCTGGGGTCTGGATTGAGGACTACATCCTTCATATCCATATGGCTCGAGGAGATGATCTCCACACCATCAAGTGCCTACCCCTCAAGCTCAAAGGGCCAGCTCGTCACTGGCTCAAAGGCCTCCTCGAAAGCTCCATTGAAAGTTGGGAAGAGCTCGAAGACGCCTTTCGGGCAAATTTTCAAGGGACTTACGTCCGACCTCCGGATGCGGACGATTTGAGTCATATAACTCAACAGCCCGGAGAGTCAGCCTGAAAGCTTTGGAACAGGTTTCTTACTAAAAAGAACCAGATTGTCAACTGTCCGGACGCCGAAGCCTTGGCAGCTTTCAAGCATAGCATCCATGACGAATGGCTCGCTAGACACCTCGGCCAAAATAAGCCGAGAACGATGGCCGCATTAACAAACCTCATGACCCGCTTTTGTGCGGGTGAGGACAGCTGGCTAGCCAGATGCAGCACCAGCGACCCCAGTACATCTGAAGTTAGAGATGGAAACAGGAAATCACGGCGCAACAGCAATAACAAACGCCGGAATAAAGAAGACATCATGAAGGGCACGACAGTATATGCCGGATTCAAAAGCTCTCGGCCAGGTCAAAAGCTGCCCCTAAAGGCACCAGGGACGAATTGTCCAGCCTCAACAAAATTCTGGACCAAGTATGTCAGATTCATAATACCCCTGGTAAACCTGCTAATCATACCCACAGAGAATGTTGGGTCTTCAAGCAGTCCGGCAAGCTCAACGCCGTACACAAGGGGGAGGATACACCAAGTGAAGACGAGGACGAGCCCCCCAAGCAAGACACGGGGGAACAAAAGAAATTTCCACCAGAAGTCAAAACAGTAAATGTGTTACACGTAATCAAGGGAAAAAACAACGCGGCACTCCCAGGAAAATATACCCAAGCGCCTGTCACCACGAAGTCCTGCCACTGGTCATCTCAACCGATCACTTTCGACCACCGCGATTACTCAGCAAGTATCCACACGCAGGATGGGCCGCCCTGGTATTAGACCCAGTAATTGGCGGATATCACTTCACAAGAGTCTTGATGGATGGCGGCAGTAGCCTAAACCTAATATATCAGGATACAATCCGCGGGATGGGGTTAGACCCAACACAAATTCGCCATAGCAATACTACCTTTAAAGGAGTAACGCCAGGCCCAGGGGCTCGTTGTACAGGCTCCCTCCTACTACAAGTTATATTCGGCCCCGATAACTTCCGTCGCGAGCATTTAACTTTCCACATCACTCCGTTTCAAAGTGGCCATCAAGCACTGCTCGGACGCGAAGTTTTCGCTCGCTTTAATGCAATACCACACTACGCCTCCCTCACACTCAAGATGCCCGGTCCACGTGGCATCATTACAGTGCACAGAAATATCAAGCGATCTCTGCGCGCCGAAGAGAGTGAGGCTGCCTTGGCAGCCGCGCACTAAAGGCGCCCGGACAAGTGAAAGCATCCAATAGGTCGTCAAGACCTCAGATACAACTAATCGAGTCCGGCGCCGCTACTTATACCGAATAAATGGTCACACCCCTATTTGTCAATACAAGGGGCTCAACACGCGTAGACGAGTGGCAATTTCTTCTCATCTTGAATTATACATGGTTTCTTTAACAAACTATCTTTTTGCACGACAACTTTTTGACCTAAATTCCTCTCTTTTACAGACGATCATCGTGCCACACCTGTCCAGGATACGGCACAACGGAGACACAGGCGCAGACGTGCAGCAGGGACCCGCTCCAAGGATTCTTTTTAGATTAAGACCCTGCGTAAACCTTTTTTACTGTCTCTTATTGATACATATCCACTGTTGAGAAGGATGCTGACGTCTTGGCATGTGGCCACGCTAGAACAATGCACGTACCTGGACACAAGGGGCTTCTTACAAAGGCCATTATTTAGGCCCGGTTTATACCACAAAGACCGAATACCTTAGGGAGTGTTCGGCGTCGCGAGTTTGGCCCTATATGCATCAGCTCCGAATCATTGTCTTTGGTCAAATGTTGGGTTTGCCCGGCTCCTGTGTTTTGGTGCCTTACGTTCCGCTTTACCGGCTAAGGTAGCACCAGGAGAACTACTGTGATTGTGCCCTGGTTCATCCGGACGAGCACCTCAGCAGAGAAAGCCGAAAATTGACTGTCATAATATAGCGTGAGACTGGTCAACCACTCGATGACCTGTTGGAATGTTAGAATTCCTCCGCCTTAACAAAGGCCATTTTCCAGCCAGGCATGTACGCACCCCGGGATCGGGAAAGTGCGGAGCCACCAGGGGCTATTTAGTAGCCCCACTGTCGAACTCCTATGGCTAAGTGAAAGTTCTAAAGCATTATAGTCTGGTTGCCTCGCTCGCTCCGCTATCACCTCCTTAATAGGACCAAGACGTTGGGTTAAGTGTGAACGCGTGTTTTTGCGAGCACCTCCGCATTATATGCGTGAGGGTTGAAGCCGACGGCTGCAATCTTTCAGGTTATACACATGTATACATAAACGGCCGCCCAGGAGACATCATATTACTTTCAGGTAAAAGTATAAAAACAACCTTATAAAAATTTATAAAAGCATTTCGCTTACAATGAGATTACATATCACTCAAACATAATATTTTTTGAGCACTAGGTCTCTATCAAACGAGCACCCTCAAGAACTTCTTCAAAGTAGTGCTCAGCAGCCTTTCGACCTATGGCCGAATCTCGCGCTGCAACAGTGGTAGCATCCATCTCCGCCCAGTATGCTTTAACACGGGCAAAGGCCATCCGTGCGCCCTCTATGCACGCCGACCTCTTCATCGCATTAATGCGCGGCACCACGTCAAGGAACTGCTGCACCAAGCTGAAATAGCTATTCGGTTTTGACCTTTTCGGCCATAGCTGATCCACAACAGACCTCATGGAGAGTCCGGACAACCTATTTAGTTCGACCCATTCGGCTAATTGGTCAGTCAACGAAAGCGGACGCTCGGGAGAATGGAATTGTCTCCAAAACAGTTGGTCTACTTCACGGTCCATCTGACCCTGGAAATACTTGGCCGCATCGGCAGCGCTCGCCGCCAAATCCATATATACATCCTCCGAACTCCACAGCCAATCCAGAGGGGCATACCGTGGATCTCCGAACTTCCTCCGCAACATAAAGGATTTCCCAGCTACAATATCCCCGGCTTCCCGCAACTCCTCCTTCTTTGCCCTCATAGCAGAGCGGAGGTCCTTTTTCGTCACAGCAGCCTTCTCAAGGTCCGATGCCTTCGCTTGGTTTTCCTTTTCAAGAACCCGGCAACGTTCAGCGGCGGCTTTTAATTCTATGGCCATCTTGGCCATCTTGTCTCAGCTCTCGCCATGCGTGGCCTTCTCGGCTTGCAACTCTTCGGCCGCCTTCAAAGCAGCCGCATTACCCAACCTTGCTTGTTCCTTGGCTCGGGCAAGTTTTGCCTGCAAGGCTTTCAATAGTGGCAGCTCCATCTACAGTCACAACATATTAAAGATACTGGCATCATGCTGCTCTTCCTATGTGGCGTTTACCAGATAATGACACTTACCCTGTGCCTCGTCAAGCCTTTTGTTAACAAGCTCGATGTCGGCGTCTGCCGCATCCAACTGCCGTTCTAAATGGGCAAACTCGCTAGTCCGACTAGCCACCGGAGCTTCCATCACCTGCACATAGAGGCAGTATGGTTATTACCTGGGAATATGATCCTCTGTTCGTCGTCGTTTCCGACGACAACTAGAGTCTCAGGGGCTACTATCTACACAGGGCACACCTAGCATGTGCAGGACTATCATACATTCTTTTACGTACCTCAAAGCCTGTCAGTAGACTCATAAAAGCTTCATGCTATCCGCTTTCAGCGGACGATATTCTCTCCATCACCGTATTCATCAGCACACGGTGTTCATCTGAGATGGCCGCTTGCCCCACCAACTCCCTCAGAACATCCGATCACACACTAGACGGTGCCGGACTCTTTTGTCTGCTCTCTTCGGGAGCCGGACACTGGGAGCTTTGGGGGTCAATGGGATTATCTTCTGGCCTCACCGGACTCGGAGAGGCCCTCCGCGACGACACTTCAGGGTCGCCCGCTTCCGGAGCGGAGGAGTTCGGAGGAGGCGTTTCGCTCTCCATCATCTCTGGAAGAAGATCCCCCGAAGACGAGCTCATTTGAGAGGGGCTAAGGCCCGAACTGCAAAGGCATATGCGGTGGTTATTTTCTCACAAGAAAAAGATGGCATATCTGTACTATTAAAGTATTTCGGGTCACTTACGACTCATGGGAGAATTGATCCCCCCGCGGACTTTGTGCGGCAACAGCGCCCCCCAAGGTAGGACCCTCTGTGGGAGACTTCTTCTCCCGTTTGGAAGCTTCAGCTTCCGAATCCCCGAGCGCAGTCCTTTTCCTCTTCTGGTCGTCTTCCTTCATGGAGACGCTCGCTCCCTCGGTTAGAATGGGCAGCGTTGGGGGCCCGCGTCCGCCTGTATTATCCTCCACAGTATCTTCCTCCAAGGGCTCCGGGCAAGGTGCGGTCTGGAGCATCTTTTCCAATACCAGATTTTCCAAACCCTCAGGGAGGGGGGCCGAACACGGAATCAACTTCGCCTTTGTTAGCCAGTCCTGGTCAAAAAGCGAACCCTCAGAAATAACTTCGTAACAAAGTAGAGATAATATGTTCGGCCGAAAGATGCCTTGCCTGTTCGGCGGCGCGGTTACTACTCAGGCCCACGTCCTCGGTGATTTCTGGACACTCTACCTGAGGTCCAAAGAATGACTTGTACATCTCCTCGTGCGTCAGGCCAAGAAAATTTTGAATGACACGCGGTCCCTCAGGATTGAACTCCCACAGGCGAAGAGGCCGGTGTTTGCAAGGCTTGACTTGACGAACCAGCATAACTTGTATTGCCGCAACCAAACTGAAATCTCCATTGAAGAGATCTCGAATGCGGCTTTGCAGTATAGGCACGTCCTTGGCTGGACCCCAGCTCAGACCTCTGCTAATCCATGACATTAGTTGTGGTGGAGGGCCCGAGCGGAAAACAGGGGCGGCCGCCCACTTGGCACTTCTAGGAGCCGTGATGTAGAACCACTCCTGTTGCCACAATTCAGACACCTCTGGGATGGAACCTTTGGGCCACGGAGCTCCCGTCATCTTGTGTATTGAGGCACCTCCACACGCTGCATGTTGCCCCTCGATCATCTTCGGCTTTACTTCAAAGGTCTTGAGCCATAGGCCAAAGTGAGGGGTAACCCGGAGGAAGGCCTCGCACACGACAATGAATGTCGTGATATGAAGAAAGGAGTCCGGAGCTAGATCATGGAAGTCTAGCCCGTAATAAAACATCAAACCCCTGATGAAAGGATCCAGAGCAAGGCCTAGACCTCGGAGGAAGTGGGAAACGAACACGACGTTTTCGTTGGGTTCGGGGGTGGGGACGGCCTGCCCTCGGGGAGGCAGCCAATGCAAGATCTCGGCGGTCAGATATCTGGCCTCCCTCAACATTTTGATGTCTTCCTCCGTGACGGAGGAAGGCACCCATCGCCCTTGAAGGCTAGATCCGGACATGACTGAAGGTTCGGAGCACCTGACCTGAACTTTGGGCGTTTGAGCTTGAGGTGGGGGAAGGATTCGATTGAGCACGGGAGGGAAAAATAAAAGCCTTGTCCCTTTATAAAGAGGGTGAATATCAAGCGTCCTCTCCGTGTCCGTTTGGACTTGCCTATAATCTAGGAGTCCTAGAAGCGGTTGGGTTACCCACGCCCGTATTGATGAGAATCCCGGAATAAGGGGACACGATCTCTGCTTTAGCAAGACGTGCCAAGGAAACCGCCTCGCATGACGCGCTGAGGTGGGATAATGAAACGACTCGGATAAAGGCTTGGCCGTGGTGTGTCACACTACGGAATACGTCAGCAGATTAGATTTGTGTAAATATTATTCTCCCTATGGCAATATGTGGAAACTTATTTTGCAGAGCTGGACACTATCTTTGTGTTCAAAATCTTCTATGAAGTACTTGGAGGAGGAACCCGCCTTGCAATGCCGAAGACAATCTGCGCGCCGGACTCGTCGTCATTGAAGCCTGGTTCAGGGGCTACTGAGGGAGTCCTGGATTAGGGGGTGTCCGGATGGCCGGACTATACCTTCAGCCTGACTCCTGGACTATGAAGATACAAGATTGAAGACTTCGTCCCGTGTCCGGAAGGGACTTTCCTTGGCGTGGAAGGCAAGCTTGGCGATACGGATATGCAGATCTCCTACCATTGTAACCGACTTTGTGTAACCCTAACCCTCTCCGGTGTCTATATAAACTGGAGGGTTTTAGTCCGTAGGACAACATACACAACAACAATCATACCATAGCTAGCTTCTAGGGTTTAGCCTCTTCGATCTCGTGGTAGATCTACTCTTGTACTACCCATATCATCAATATTAATCAAGCAGAACGTAGGGTTTTACCTCCATCGAGAGGGCCCGAACCTGGGTAAAACTTCGTGTCCCTTGCCTCATGTTACCATCCGGCCTAGACGCACAGTTCGGGACCCCCTACCCGAGATCCGCCGGTTTTGACACCGACACTCCCACTTGAGCTCGGGTGCGTCATCTGCACTGGTATCATCGGCACCTGCAACTGTTTGGAAGTATCTGTGAGTCACGAGGACTCAACAATCTCACACCCTCGCGATCAAGACTATTTAAGCTTATGGGTAGGAAAGGGTAGTGAGGTGGAGTTGCAGCAAGCACTAAGCATATATGGTGGCTAACATACGCAAATAAGAGCGAGAAGAGAAGCAACGCAATGGTCGTGAACTAGAAATGAGTACTTACGTTCAAGCATAACACAAGACTGTGCTCTCTTCCCGGACTCCGCCGAGAAGAAACCATCACGGCTACACACGCGGTTGATTTCATTTTAATTAAGTTAAGTGTCAAGTTCTCTACAGTCGGATATTAACAAATTCCCATATGCCCATAACCGCGGGCACGGCTTTCGAAAGTTCATAACCCTGCAGGGGTGTCCCAATTTAGCCCATCACAAGCTCTCACGATCAACGAAGGATATTCCTTCTCCCAGGAAGACCCGATCAGGCTCGGAATCCCGGTTACAAGACATTTCGGCAATGGTAAAACAAGACCAGCAAGATGATACGTCTCCGTCGTATCTACTTTTCCAAACACTTTTGCCCTTGTTTTGGACTCTAACTTGCATGATTTGAATGGAACTAACCCGGACTGACGTTGTTTTCAGCAGAATTGTCATGGTGTTATTTATGTGCGGAAACAAAAGTTCTCGGAATGACCTGAAACTCCACGGAGATTATTTTTGGAAATAATAAAAAATACTGGCAAAGAATCAAGGCCAGGGGGCCCACACCCTAGCCACGAGGGTGGGGGGGGCACGCCCCCTGCCTCGTGGGCCCCCTGGAGCTCCACTGACCTCAACTCCAACTCCATATATTCGTGTTCGGGGAGAAAAAATTAAAGAAGAAGGATTCATCGCGTTTTACGATACAGAGCCGCCTCCAAGCCCTAAACTCTCTCGGGAGGGCTGATCTGGAGTCCCTTCGGGGCTCCGGAGAGGGGAATCCGTCGCCATCGTCATCATCAACCTTCCTCCATCACCAATTTCATGATGCTCACCGCCGTGCGTGAGTAATTCCATCGTAGGCTTGCTGGACAGTGATGGGTTGGATGAGATTTATCATGTAATCGAGTTAGTTTTGTTAGGGTTTGATCCCTAGTATCCACTATGTTCTGAGATTGATGTTGCTATGACTTTGCTATGCTTAATGCTTGTCAGTAGGGCCCGAGTGCCATGATTTCAGATCTAAACCTATATATTTTCATGAATATACAAGAGTTCTTGATCCCATCTTACAAGTCTATATTCACCTATTATGTGTTATGATCCGGCAACCCCGAAGTGACAATAATTGGGACCACTCCCGGTGATGACCGTAGTTTGAGGAGTTCATGTATTCACTATGTGTTAATGCTTTGGTCCGGTACTCTATTAAAAGGAGGCCTTAATATCCCTTAGTTTCACTAGGACCCCGCTGCCACGGGAGGGTAGGACAAAAGATGTCATGCAAGTTCTTTTCCATAAGCACGTATGACTATATTCGGAATACATGCCTACATTACATTGATGAATTGGAGCTAGTTCTGTGTCACCCTAGGTTATGACTGTTACATGATGAACCGCATCCGACATAATTCTCTATCACCGATCCATTGCCTAAGCTTTCCATATATTGTTCTTCGCTTATTTACTTTTCCGTTGCTATTGTTACATCACTACAAAACCAAAAAATTACTTTTGCTACCGTTACCACTACTATCATATTACTTTGCTACTAAATACTTTGCTGCAGATATTAAGTTTCCAGGTGTGGTTGAATTGACAACTCAGCTGCTAATACTTGAGAATATTCTTTGGCTCCCCTTGTGTCGAATCAATAAATTTGGGTTGAATACTCTACCCTCGAAAACTGTTGCGATCCCCTATACTTGTGGGTTATCAAGACTATTTTCTGGCGCCGTTGCCGGGGAGCATAGCTCTATTCTTTGAGTCACTTGGGATTTATATCTGCTGGTCACTATGAAGAACTTGAAAGACGCGAAAACAAAAATTTATCCCTCAACTACGAGGGGAGGTAAGGAACTGCCATCTAGCTCTGCACTTGATTCACCTTCTGTTTTGAGTAAGCTTGCGACACCTAAACCTGCTTCTGCTATTAATTCTGATATGTCGCATATTATTGATGATGCCACTTCTGCTATGCATGATACTTATGATGAAACTACTTATATGCTTGATACTACTGTGCCACTTGGTGAATTTCTTGATGAACAACTAGCTAGGGCTAGATAGAATGAAATTATTGAAACTGATAATATTGATGAAAGTGATGATGAAGGCTCTCTAAATAAATATGAATTGCCTGTTGTGCCTGAGGCTATGTTATGGATGGAAGAAACTAAAAGAGACTTCTTGCTGCATGATAGAAGTGATCTTAAGAAAATTATAGCTAAGCTTAAAAAAAAACTCTGATGCTAGATGAAATATGATCCCCTTATGCTACTTCACCTATCTTTGTTACTGATAGGATACGAATTCTCTATTGATCCTGATATAAATTACTTTGTTGAATCTGATCCTTTTATGGCTATGAATATGAAACTTGTTGTGGCACATCTTACTAAATTAAATGATATAGCTACCCTGTTCACTAATGATGAGAGAACTCGTTACTTTTATATCCTTAAAATATTTCCGTTCTCATTAAAGGGTGATGCTAAGATATGGTTTAATTCTCTTGATCCTGGTTGTGTGAGTAGTCCCCAGGATATGATTTATTACTTCTCTGCTAAATATTTCCCTGCTCATAAGAAACAAGCTGCTTTAAGGGATATATATAATTTTGTGCAAATTGAAGAAGAGAGTCTCCCACAAGCCTGGGGGAGGCTTCTCAAATTACTTAATGATTTGCATGATCATCCTCTTAAGAAAAATGAAATACTTGATGTCTTTTATAATGGACTAACCGATGCCTCCAGAGATTACGTGGATAGTTGTGCTGGCTCTGTTTTCAGGGAAAGAACGCCGGATGAAGATGAAATTCTATTGAATAATATGTTGACAAATGAAAATAATTGGACACTTCCTGAGCCATCTCCTGAGCCTATTCCTAAACCAACTCCGAAGAAAAGGGGTATTCTATTTCTCAGTCCTGAAGATATGCAAGAGGCAAAGAAATCCAAAGAAAAGGGTATTAAAGCTGAAGATGTTAAGAATTTACCTCATATTGAAGAAATGCACGGTCTTAATTTACCGCATGTGGAAGAAACATATGATCTTAATCCATTACCTATTGAAGAAACTCATGGTCTTGACAACCAGACACAGGTAGTAAAGGTAAATTCTCTCTATAGATATGATAAAGCTGAAATCCCATTTACTAAATTTGCTAGCCCATGCTTAGATGAGTTTGATAAATTTATGGCTAAGCAAGAAGACTTTAATCCTTATTTTGGTAGACAATTGAAATACAATTCAAATATGCTTGAACACTTGGGTGATTATATGGCTAATGTTAAATGTGAACTTAAACTTATTAGTAAACATGCTTCAATGGTTACCACTCAATTAGAACAAGTACTTAAAGCTCAAAATGATTTGCTCAATGAATTGAATAGTGAGAATAATGATAACGCTGTTAGAGTTATGACTAGAGGTGGTAGAATGACTCAGGAACCTTTGTATCCTGAAGGCCACCCTAAGAGAATTGAGCAAGATTCTCAGAGAAATAATAAAGATGCACCTAGTCCTTCTAATAGGAAGAAAAAGAAAAATGATAGGACTTTGCATGCTTCTAGTGAACCTATTACTGAAACACCTGAGAATCCAAATGATATTTCTATCTCTGATGCTGAAACACAATATGGTAATGAACCTGAAACTAGTGATAATGTTAACGATAATGTTCATGATGATGCAACCTAGTAATTAATGATAATGATATAGAAATTGAACCTGCTATTGATCTTGATAACCCACAATCAAAGAATCAACGTTATGATAAGAAAGACTTTGTTGTTAGGAAACGCGGTAAAGAAAGAGAACCATGGGTTCAGAAACCCATGCCTTTTCCTCCCAAACCATCCAAGAAAAAGGATGATGAGGATTTTGAGCGCTTTGCTGAAATGATTAGACCTATCTTTTTGCGTATGCGATTAACTGATATGCTTAAAATGAATCCTTATGCTAAGTATATGAAAGATATTGTTACTAATAAAAGAAAGATACTGGAAGCTGAAATTTCCACCATGCTTGCTAATTATACTTTTAAGGGTGGAATACCAAAGAAACTTGGAGATCCAAGAGTACCCACTATACCATGCTCTATTAAAAGAAACTATGTTAAAACTGATTTATGTGATCTTGGAGCAGGTGTTAGTGTTATGCCTCTCTCTTTATATCGTAGACTTGATTTGAATAAGTTGACACCTACTGAAATATCTTTGCAAATGGCTAATAAATAAACTTCTATACTTGTCAGTATTTGTGAGGATGTGCCTGTTGTAGTTGCAAACGTTACTATTTTAACGGACTTTGTTATTCTTGGTATTCCCGAGGACAATAGTATGTCTATTATTCTTGGAAGACCCTTTTTGAATACTGCAAGGGCTGTTATTGATTGCAGTAAAGGCAATGTCACTTTTCATGTTAATGGTAATGAGCATACGGTACACTTTCCGAGGAAACAACCTCAAGTTCAAAGTATCAATTCTATTGGAAAAATTCCATCGATTATATTTGGAGGTTTTGAATTTCCTCTTCCTACTGTCAAGAAGAAATATGATATTCTTATTATTGGGGATGTGCATGTCCCCGTTGAGGTAACATAGTGTTATTCGAAATTTCTCCAGTTCCATGTTATTCGGAATGAGTTCGTTAACAAGACTTGATCAACCTTGTTAGTGGATTCCTTTTGATGAGCATGAGATGGATGAAACTAGAAGGCACAACCTTCTGTACCCTCCTCATACTTTCTGTTATTTATATTAAATAAAATAAAAATAGTATTTTCTGTCTGTTATCTGAATTATCCGTGCAATATAAAATACCCTGAAAATAAAAGTTCTCCAAATGCCCTGAAATTTAAATATGATTTTTTTCTGGAATATTTGAGAATATTTGGCATTGAGAACACAGCAGGAGGAGCTGGCACCTGGCCACGAGGGTCAGGGGGGCGCCCTACCCCCCTAGGCGTACCCCCTGCCTCTGGGCCCATGGTGGCCCTCCTCCACTTATCCTTTCACCCACACACTCCTTCTTCCTCCCACAAACACGAATATCCAGCTCAAAGCCGAGTCCAAGCTCGTTTTTCTGCCATTTTCGATCTCCTTGCTCAAAGCACCTCTCACAAAACTGCTTGGGATATTGTTCCTTGGTATGTGACTCCTCCATTGGTCCAATTAGTTTTTGTTCTAGTGCTTTATTCATTGCAAATTTGTGCTGCCTAGGTGACCATGTTCTTGAGCTTGCATGTCAAATTTATATGGTTCCAAGTAGTTTTGATGCATGATATAGGCTCTAGGCACTTGTAGAAGTAGTTGCTATCAATATTATTGAGTTTGGTTCACTTTTATTTTGAAGTTACTAAAAATTTCAGAAATTTTTCAGAGGAAGAAATATGCTTAGGAAAATGTTCCAAGGTGGTTCTTCAAGGAAGCAAGGACCCAGGCTTGCAATGCGTGATGCTGATGAAGAACCGCCAAGAGACGCCCCAGTGCGTCCTTGTGAATGGCCTTCTGAGAACTTTATGGATCGAGCGGGAATTAAGGAAGAATTTAACGCATATTTGCGTAACGCGGATCTTGTGAGCCCAGCCAGTATCACTATCTCACTAGTTCCTTTGTGAGGAGGTTTGAATTTTCATCTTCACGTAGTTCTCCAACTGTCGTGTTTGATCTTTATGAAAATTCTTATACTATGGACTTAGAGGATTTTACCACTGCTTGCAAACTTCCACAATGGGGTAGTATCAGGGAACCTCGCAAATCTGAATTTAGAGATTTTCTTGCTAGTATAACTGTGGGGGAATCCAGAGATATAACACAAGATACCATAGGGAGCATTCATTTTCCTTCTATACAATATTTTGCTCTCTTCATAGGTAGATGCATAAATGGTAAAGATGAAGCATGTCATATGTGTGTTCCTGACCTCAGTATTCTTAGGAGTGCTATGTTAGGAGACAAATCCTATAATTTGGGAGCCATTGTTGCACGTAGGTTGCATCTTAATAGATTTAATGGAGATTTCTTTGGTGGAATTTATGCAACCCGCTCAGCTGATTTTCTTGGTGTAACCATACGCGAGGATGATATTGAATTACCTCCCGCTTACCTCGATTTTAATGCTATGGTTCACCACCAGTTTGTCGAGAGGAATGAATCACCTCTCCAGTATCGTTTAATCTTTGACAAACGTCGTGTTGTCCGTATTACTCTCCCTGCTCCTGCCTTCTTTGATTATCAGGCAAAAGGAAGATATGTTATTACCAAAGAGGAGGCAGATGAGTATGAGAGAAGGGCTGAGGCCGCTCGTCGCCACGCTGCAGCTCAGGAGGCGATAGCCGCTGCATCTCAGTACGACCCCAACTTTTACTATGGATATCCGCCAGGCCAGCCGTGGCCATAGACCAACTTAGGCCAAAAGCCTAAGCTTGGGGGAGTACGTATTGCCCAGCGACATTACATTTATGTTCACACACTCATTGCTAGATGTCGGTGCTCATAATTTTTCATTGTATCATCCATGTTAGTTTATTTCCTTTTTATGCTTTCTTCTTGTGTGTTTAATAAACCTTAAGAAAAACCAAAAAAATTAGTTGTAGCTTTTAATTAGTTCACTTTCCATGCTTGTAGTAGTAATTGAAAAGAAAACCCAAAAAGACTTCATGTTCTTCTTTTGCTTGTTGGGAGCTTTGCCGTGTAAATAGTTTTATTTCTTTTCGTTTCTTTGGGGGTTGATAGGAGAAGACCATGATTAAATTGTTGAAGTGGCATGCATAATTGTTGATCTGACAAAAGAGCCCATATTGCCTTGTCTTCTCCTGTTTATTGAATGCTTGCAGATTCCAGCTTAGTCCAATGCACTCGCACTATTATTATTATTCACATCATTCGGTCGTGCAAGTGAAACGCAATTATGACGATATATGATGGACTGACTGAGATGAGAAAGGCTGGTATTAACTCGACCTCTTTCGTTTTTGTAAATATGATTAGTTCATCGTTCCTGATTCAGCCTATTATGAATAAATATGTTTGCAATGACAACTAGAGATCATAGTTTCTTGTGCCATGCTTGATTAGCTGGGATCTTATAATGGTTACCTTGCATGCCAACATGCTATTAAAATGGTTGTGATGTGGTATGATAGGGTGGTATCCTCCTCTGAATGATTTTAAGTGACTTGACTTGGCGCATGTTCACGATATTTATGTTCATGGTGGATTATATCCTACTCATGCTTGCATTCAGTGTTGATTAATTTTAATGCATGTTCATGACTGTTGTCGCTCTTTAGCTGGTCGCTTCCCAGTCTTTTGCTAGCCTTCACCTGTACTAAGCGGGAATACTACTTGTGCATCCAACTCCATAAACCCCAAAGTTGTTCCATATGAGTCCACCATACCTACCTATATACGGCATCTACCTGTCGTTCCAAGTAAATTTGTATGTGCCAAACTCTAAACCTTCAAATAAATATCCTGTTTTGTATGCTCGCATAGCTCATGTATCAACTAGGGCTGTCCGTATCTTCCATGTTAGGCGGGTTATTCTCAAGAGGAGTGGACTCCTCTCCTCACTCACGAGAAAGTGGCTGGTCACAGGGATGCCTAATCCCATGCTTTATGCAAACTAAATCAAAATAATTGCAAACAAAACTCCAACTGGGACTGTTGTTAGTTGGAGGCACTCATTGTTTCGAGCAAGCCATGGATTGATGCTTGTTGGTGGAGGGGGAGTATAAACTTTACCATTATGTTTGGGAACCGCCAATAATGTGTGTAGCATGGAAGATACCTCCATCTCTTGGTTGTTATTTTGACAATAAAAGTATACCGCTAAACATATTATTTCTAAGTGTTGTCATCCAAGATTTATTATTATTGCTCGCTAGTTCATTGTGCCATAGATATGAGTAAACTTGAGACCTAAGTGTTATTGTGAATGTGGTTAGTCATAATCTTTGCTGAAAACTTGAATGTTGGCTTTACATATTTACAACAACAAGAGCAAACAAAGTTTGTAAAAAAAATTCTTTATCACTTTCAGTTTATCAACTGAATTGCTTGAGGACAAGCAAAGGTTTAAGCTTGGGGGAGTTGATACGTCTCCATCGTATCTACTTTTCCAAACACTTTTGCCCTTGTTTTGGACTCTAACTTGCATGATTTGGATGGAACTAACCCGGACTGACGCTGTTTTCAGCTGAATTGCTATGGTGTTATTTATGTGCGGAAACAAAAGTTCTCAGAATGACCTGAAACTTCACAGAACATCTATTCGGAAAATATAAAAAATCCTTGCAAAAGATGAAGACGAGGGGGCCCACCACCTGTCCACAAGGGTGGGGGCGCACCTGCCCCCCTAGGGTGCGCCCCCTACCTCGTGGGCCCCCTGGAGCTCCTCCGACCTCAACCCCAACTCTATATATTTGGTTTCAGGGAGAAAAAAACAGAGAAGAATTCATTGCGTTTTACGGTACAGAGCCGCTGCCAAGCCCTAAAACCTCTCGGGAGGGCTGATCTAGAGTCCGTTCGGGGCTCCGGAGAGGGGAATTCATCGCCATCATCATCATCAACCATCCTCCATCACCAATTTCATGATGCTCACCACCGTGCGTGAGTAATTCCATCGTAGGCTTGCTGGACGGTGATGGGTTGGATGAGATCTATCATGTAATCGAGTTAGTTTTGTTAGGGTTTGACCCCTAGTATCCACTATGTTCTGAGATTGATGTTGCTATGACTTTGCTATGCTTAATGCTTGTCACTAGGGCCCGAGTGCCATGATTTCAGATCTGAACCTATTATGTTTTCATCAATATAAGAGAGTTCTTGATCCTATCTTGCAAGTCTATAGTCACTTACTATGTGTTATGATCCGTTAACCCCGAAGTGACAATAATCGGGATACTTACCGGTGATGACCATAGTTTGAGGAGTTCATGTATTCACTATGTGCTAATGCTTTGTTCCGGTACTCTATTAAAAGGAGGCCTTAATATCCCTTAGTTTCCATTAGGACCCACTACCACGGGAGGGTAGGACAAAAGATGTCATGCAAGTTCTTTTCCATAAGCACGTATGACTATATTCGGAATACATGCCTACATTACATCGATGAATTGGAGCTAGTTCTGTGTCACCCTAGGTTATGACTGTTACATGATGAACCGCATCCGGCATAATTCTCCATCACTGATCCATTGCCTACGAGCTTTCCATATATTGTTCTTCGCTTATTTACTTTTCTGTTGCTATTGCTATCATCATTACAAAATACCAAAAACATTACTTTTTCTACTATTACCTTTTGCTACCGTTACCGCTACTATCATATTACTTTGCTACTAAATACTTTGCTGCAGATATTAAGTTTCCACGTGTGGTTGAATTGACAACTCAGCTGCTAATACTTGAGAATATTCTTTGGCTCCCCTTGTGTCGAATCAATAAATTTGGGTTGAATACTCTACCCTCGAAAACTGTTGCAATCCCCTATACTTGTGGATTACCAATGATCGGGTGTGATAAGCTCTACGTCCATCTACAATGGGTGCAAGCCAGTTTTGCACACGCAGAATACTCAAGTTAAACTTGACGAGCCTAGCATATGCAGATATGGCCTCGGAACACTGAGACCGAAAGGTCGAGCATGAATCATATAGTAGATATGATCAACATAGTGATGTTCACCATTGAAAACTACTCCATCTCACGTGATGATCAGACATGGTTTAGTTGATATGGATCACGTGATCACTTAGATGATTAGAGGGATGTCTATCTAAGTGGGGGTTCTTAAGTAATATGATTAACTGAACTTTAAATTTATCATGAACTTAGTCCTGATAGTATTTGCATATCTATGTTGTAGATCAATAGCTTGAGATGTAGCTTCTTGTTTATTTTTGATATGTTCCTAGAGAAAATAAAGTTGAAAGATGTTAGTAGCAATGATACGGATTGGATCTATGATCTGAGGATTATCCTCATTGCTGCACAGAAGAATTATGTCCTTGATGCACCGCTAGGTGACAGACCTATTGCAGGAGCAGATGCACACGTTATGAACGTTTGACAAAGCTCGGTATGATGACTACTTAATAGTTTAGTTCACCATGCTTTACGGCTTAGAACCGGGACTTCAAAAACGTTTTGAACGCCATGGAATATGTAAGATGTTCTAAGAGTTGAAATTGGTATTTCATACTCATGCCCGTTCGAGAGGTATGAGTCCTCTGACAGTACTTTGCCTACAAGATGGAGGAGAATAGCTCAACCAGTGAGCATGTGCTCAGATTGTCTGAGTACTACAATCGCTTGAATCAAGTGGGAGTTAATCTTCCAGATAAAAAGGTGATTGATAGAGTTCTCTTGTCACTATCACCAAGTTACTGGAACTTCATGATGAACTATAATATGCAAGGGATGACGAAATTAATTCCCAAGCTCTTCACGATGCTCAAATCGGCGAAGGTAGAAATCAAGAAATAGCATCAAGTGTTGATGGTTAACAAGACCACTAGTTTCAAGAAAAGGGCAAAGGGAAAGAAAGGGAACTTCAAAGAAGAATAGCAAGCAAGTTGCTGCTCCCATGAAGAAGCCCAAAGCTAGACCCTAGCCTGGAACTGAGTGCTACTACTGCAAAGGAAATGGTCACTGGAAGTGGAACTTCCCTAGATACTTGGCGGATAAGAAGGATGGAATAGTGAACAAAGGTATATTTGATATACATGTTATTGATGTGTACTTTACTAGTGTTTATAGAAAACTCCTCGGTATTTGATACTGGTTAAGTTGCTAAGAGTAGTAACTCGAAATGGGAGTTGCAGAATGAATAGAAACTAGTTAAGGGTGAAGTCATGATGTGTGTTGGAACTAGTTCCAAGAATGATATGATCATCATCGCACACTCCCTATACTTTCGGGATTAGTATTGAACCTAAATAAATGTTATTTGGTGTTTGTGTTGAGCATGAATATGATTTGATCATGTTTATTTCAATACTATTATTCATTTAAGTTAGAGAATAATTGTTGTTCTGTTTACATGAATAAAACCTTCTATGGTTATACACCCAATAAAATTGGTTTGTTGGATCTCGATCGTAGTGATACACATATTCATAATATTGAAGCCAAAAGATGCAAAGTTAATAATGATAGTGCATCTTATTTGTGGCACTGCCGTTTGGGTCATATTGGTGTAAAGCGCATGAAGAAACTCCATGCTGATGGGCTTTTGGAATCACTCCATTATGAATCAGTTGATGCTTGCGAACCATGCCTCATGGACAAGATGACTAAGACTCCGTTCTCCGGAACAGTGGAGAGAGAAACAAACTTGTTGGAAATAATACATACTGATGTATGCAGTCCGATGAGTGTTGAGACTCGCGGTGGGTATCATTATTTTCTGACCTTCACATATGATTTGAGCAGATATGGGTATATCTACTTGATGAAACATAAGTCTGAAACATTCGAAAAGTTCAAACAATTTCAGAGTGAAGTGGAAAAACATCATAACAAGAAAATAAAGTTTCTACAATCTGATCGCGGAGACGAATATTTGAGTTACGAGTTTGGTCTTCAACTAAAACAATGTGGAATTGTTTCACAAGTTCATGCCACCTGGAACACCACAATATAATGGTGTGTCCGAACGTCATAACTGTACTTTATTGGATATAGTGCAATCTATGATGTCTCTTACTGATTTGCCACTATCGTTTTGGGGTTATGCATTAGAGACAGCTACATTCACGTTATATAGGGCACCGTCTAATCCGTTGAGACGACACCGTATGAACTATGGTTTGGCTAGAAACCTAAGTTGTCGTTTCTTGAAGTTTGGGGTTGTGATGCTTATGTGAAAAAATTAGCCTGATAAGCACAAACCTATATCAAAAAAGTGTGTCTTCATAGGATACCCAAAAGAAACTGTTGGGTACACCTTCTATCACAGATCCAAAAGGCAATATCTTTGTTGCTAAAGAGTGGATCCTTTCTTGAGAAGAAGTTTCTCTCGAAAGAAGTGAGTGGGAGGAATGTAGAACTTGATAAGGTAATTGTCCCTTCTCCTGAATTGGAAAGTAGTTCATCACAGAAATCAGTTCTAGTGATCTCTACACCAATTAGTGAGGAAGCTAATGATGATGATCATGAAACTTCAGATCAAGTTACTACCGAACCTCGTAGGACAACCAGAGTATGGTCCGCACCAGAGTGGTACGGAAATCCTTTCTGGAAGTCATGTTACTAGACCATGATGAACCTACAAACAATGAGGAAGAGATGATGAGCCTAGATTCCGCGAAATGGCTTGAGGCCATGAAATCTGAGATGAGATCCATTTATGAGAACAAAGTATGGACTTTGATTGACTTGCCCGATGATCGATGAGTCATTAAGAATAAATTGATCCTCAAGAGGAAGACGGACGCTGGTAGTAGTGTTGCTATCTACAAAGCTCGAATTGTCGCAAAATGTTTTCGACAAGTTCAAGGTGTTGACTACGATGACATTTTTTCACTCGTATTGATGCTTAAGTCCGTCCGAATCATGTTAGCAATTGCCGCATTTTATGATTATGAAATTTGGCCAACGGATGTAAAGACTGCATTCCTGAATGGATTTCTGGAAGAAGAGTTGTATATGATGCAACCTGAAGGTTTTGTCGATCCTAAAGGTGCTTACAAAGTGAGCAAGCTCCAGCGATCCATCTATGGACTGGTGCAAGCATCTCGGAGTTGGGATATATGCTTTGGTAAAGTGATCAACGCATATGGTTTTATACAGACTTGCGGTGAAGCCTGTATTTACAAGAAAGTGAGTGGGAGCACTACAGCATTTCTGATAAGAATGTGTGAATAACATATTGTTGATCGGAAATAATGTAAAAAATTTGGAAAGCATAAAGGAGTGTTTGAAAAAGGTTTTTCAAAGAAAGACCTCGATGAAGCTGCTTACACATTGAGCATCAAGATCTATAGAGATATATCAAGACACTTGATAAGTTTTTTGAATAAGTACATACCTTGACAAGATTTTGAAGTAGTTCAAAATGGAACAGTCAAAGAAGGAGTTCTTACCTGTGTTGCAAGGTGTAAAGTTGAGTAAAGACTCAAAACCCGACCATGGCAGAAAATAGAAAGAGAATCAAAAGTCATTCCCTATGCCTCAGTCATAGGTTCTATAAAGTATGTCATGCTATGTACCAGACCTATTGTATACCCTGCCCTGAGTTTGGCAAAGGAGTACAATAGTGATCTAGGAGTAGATCACTGGACAGCGGTCAAAATTATCCTTAGAGGACTAAGGAAATATTTCTCGGTTATGGAGGTGATAAAAGAGTTTGTCGTAAAGAATTACGTCGATACAAGCTTTTGACACCGATCTAGATGACTCTAAGTCTCGATCTAGATACATATTGAAAGTGGGAGCAATTAGCTATAGTAGCTCTGTGCAAAGCATTGTAGACATAGAAAATTTGCAAAATACATACAGCTCTGAATGTGGCAGACCCGTTGACTAAATTTCTCACAAGCAAAACATGATCACTCTTTGGGTGTAAATCACATAGCGATGTGAACTAGATTATTGACTCTAGTAAACCCTTTGGGTGTTAGTCACATGGAGATGTGAACTACTCACATAAAGATGTGAACTATTGATGTTAAATCACATGATGATGTGAACTAGATTATTGACTCTAGTGCAAGTGGGAGACTGAAGGAAATATGCCCTAGAGGCAATAATAAAGTTGTTATTTATATTTCCTTATATCATGATAAATGTTTATTATTCATGCTAGAATTGTATTAACCGGAAACTTAGTGCATGTGTGAATACATAGACAAACAAAGTGTCACTAGTGTGCCTCTACTTGACTAGCTCGTTGATCAAAGATGGTTATGTTTCCAAGCCATAGACATGAGTTGTCATTTAATTAACGGAATCACATCATTAGGAGAATGATGTGATTGACTTGACCCATTCCGTTAGCTTAGCACTTGATCATTTAGTATGTTGCTATTGCTTTCTTCATGACTTATACATGTTCCTATGACTATGAGATTATGCAACCCCCGTTTACCGGAGGAACACTTTGTGTGCTACCAAACGTCACAACATAACTGGGTGATTATAAAGGTGCTCTACAGGTGTCTCCAAAGGTACTTGTTGAGTTGGCGTATTTCAAGATTAGGATTTGTCACTCCGATTGTCGGAGAGGTATCTTTGGGCCCACTCGGTAATGCACATCACTATAAGCCTTGCAAGCATTGTAACTAATGAGTTAGTTACGGGATGATGTATTACGGAACTAGTAAAGAGACTTTCCGGTAACGAAATTGAACTAGGTATTGAGATACCGACGATCGAATCTTGAGCAAGTAACATACCGATGACAAAGGGAACAACGTATGTTGTTATGCGGTTTGACCGATAAAGATCTTCGTAGAATATGTGGGAGCCAATATGAGCATCCAGGTTCCACTATAGGTTATTGACCGGAGATGTGTCTCTATCATGTCTACATAGTTCTCGAACCCGTAGGGTCCGCACGCTTAAAGTTCGGTGACAATCGGTACTATGAGATTTTGTATTTTGATGTACCAAAGGTAGTTCGGAGTCCCGGGTGAGATCGGGGACATGACGAGGAGTCTTGAAATGGTCGAGATGTAAAGATCGATATATTGGACGACTATATTCGGACATCGGAAAGGTTCCGAGTGATTCGGGTATTTTTCGGAGTACCGGAGAGTTACGGGAATTCGCCGGGGAGTAGATGGGATTTATTGGGCTTTAGGGGAAAGAGAGAGGAGAGGCTGCCCCCCCCCCCCCCAAGGCCTAGTCCTAATTGGACTAGGGGGAGGGGCAGCGCCCCCTCCTTCCTTCTCTTCTCTTTTCCCTTTCATTCTCTCCTACTCCTACTACTTGGAAGGGCTCCTAGTTCTACTAGGAAAGGGGGAATCCTACTCCCGGTGGGAGTAGGACTCCCCTAGGGCGTGCCATAGAGAGGGTCGGCCCTCTCCCTCCTCCACTCCTTTATATACGGGGAGAGGGGCACCCCTTGGAGACAACAATTGATCATTGATCTCTTAGCCATGTGCGGTGCCCCCCTCCACCATAATCCACCTCGATCATATCGTAGCGGTGCTTAGGCGAAGCCGTGCGTCGGTAGCATCATCATCACCGTCACCACGCCGCCGTGCTGACGAAACTCTCCTGTGAAGCTTTGCTGGATCGGAGCTCACGGGACGTCATCGAGTTGAACATGTGCAGAACTCGGAGGTGTCGTGCGTTTGGTACTTGGATCGGTCGGATCATGAAGACGTACGACTACATCAACCGTGTCGTACTTTCGGTCTACGAGGGTACATGGACACACTCTCCCCTCTTGTTGCTATGCATCACCATGATCTTGCGTGTGCGTAGGACATTTTTTGAAATTACTACGTTCCCCAGCAGCGGCCAAGTGGGGGGCATGCCCCCCAAGCCCAATCCGAATTGGGGAGGGGGCGACCCCCCCCCCTTTCCTTCTCTCCTTCTCCCTCTTCCTTCTTCTCGTACTCCAACTAGGGAAAAGGGGGAAACCTACTCCTACTAGGAGTAGGAATCCCCCTTGAGGCGCGCCATAGAGAGGGTCGGCCATCCCCTCCTCCACTCCTTTATATACGGGGGAGGGGGCACCCCATAGACACACAAGTTGATTGTTTAGCCATGTGCGGTGCCCCCTCCACAGAATTCCACCTCGGGCATATCGTTGTAGTGCTTAGGCGAAGCCCTGCACCGGTAACTTCATCGTCACCATCATCACACCGTCGTGCTGAGGAAAATCTCTATCGGCCTCAACTGGATCAAGAGTACGAGGCACGTCACCGAGCTGAATGTGTGCAGATCATGGAGGTGCCATGCGTTCGGTACTTGATCAGTTGGATCACGAAGACATTCGACTACATCAACCGTGTTTCATAACGCTTCCGCTTTCGGTCTACGAGGGTACGTAGACATACTCTTCCCTTCTCGTTGCTATGCATCTCCTAGATAGATCTTGCGTGATCGTAGGATTTTTTTTTGAAATATTGCATTTCCCCAACAATCTATTCGATGTAATACTTTTTTGAGGTGTGTTTGCCGAGATCCGATGAATTGTGGATTTATGATTAGCCGATCCATAAATATTATTTGATTCCTCTCTGAATTCTTTTATGCATGATTTGATATCTTTGTAATTCTCTTCGAACTATCGGTTTGGTTTGGCCAACTAGATTGGTCTTTCTTGCAATGGGAGAAGTGCTTAGCTTTGGGTTCAATCTTGCGGTGTCCTTTCCCAGTGACAGTAGGGGCAGAAAGGCATGTATTGTATTGTTTCCATCGAGGATAAAAAGATGGGGTTTTCATCATATTGCTTGAGTTAATTCCTCTACATCATGTCATCTTACTTAATGTGTTACTCTGTTCTTCATGAACTTAATACTCTAGATGCAGGCAGGAGTCGGTCGATGTGTGGAGTAACAGTAGTAGATGCGGTATCGTTTCGGTATACTTGACACGGACGTGATGCCTATATTCATGATCATTGCCTTAGATATCATCATGTTGTCCTATTTGGTTAGACAACATATATGTGAATTATCACATCTATCTATCATACAATGTCTGTACATTCAATTTCTTTTCTTATTTATCAGCCATTTGACTTCGAGGGGTGATGGCCGTATCTAAGGGAGTACGAACCCATTCTTCACAAAATACAACGGTACCTATCGATGCAGATAGAACCATGGTTGTACTAGCCCATGAACTAGCCCCACCACACATCATCGAGACTCTTCCAGATTATACACCTACACTGTTGGACAAAGAACTAGCTACACCCCATCTAACCCCAACCCCAGCAGATAGTAACCCACTTCTAGATGACACAAAACCATGTCCACCACAGAGTACCCCCACACGAGAAGTTTGTAAGACAACTGCAGTGCCCAAAGCACGAAGAGCACCACAACAAACCCAAACTCCACGTTTAAAGCAGAAGAGCAACTGTTCTCAGGTCAGATTCTGTTGGGGATATAGCTACCAGGTATGACCCGCCCATGAGGGGCCGGGTCAACCCCAATGGCGGGTTACAAAAAGAAGCCCAATAATATTCAAGGTGATAGTTTATTAAGACTTGTAGAAGGCCTAAGCCCAGAGGCGGCTTAAGGCCCAATATTTTAAACCGCCATATGTAAAGAAAGGCATATAAAAGAAGTCACCGAGCCGGACACGTTTTATGAGCCGGCCGGGACTCTGTAGGCCGCCAGGCGTCAACCCGTGTATATAAGGGGACGACCCGGCGGCGGCTTAGGACAAGAAACAAGAGATCAATAGCCAAGCTAGCAGATTCGCTCCTTGGTCATCGAAACCTAGCAATACAACATCAAGTGGACTAGGCCTTACCTTCACCGTAAGGGGCCGAACCAGTATAAACCTCTCGTGTCCTTTGTCCCGATTAACCCCTTTAAGCTTCCTAGTTGCGATGTCCCTACGACTAAGTCCTGTCACTAGGACATCTGTCGTGACAATTCCACGACAGTTGGCACCCACCGTGGGGCCAACGCACGGTGGATTTGAGTTCTTGAAGGGCAGCTTTGAAGGGCTCAAGGGATACGTTGTGGGCCGGATGACCAAAAGTCGTCGTGGCAAGCTCTACATCAATGATGAAGGCTGGGGCCCCAAGGCCGGCTCAATTGAGTATGGGTACCGGGTCCCCTTTGGCGGAATCCATGTCTTCATCGGCCGGATCAGCGAATCGCGCCCTGAGCCAGACGTCTGCACCAACCTCATCGAGACGGCTCAGCAGGCGAGATCCGCCCGGGCTCAACCTGCCGTGAGGCATGCCTTCATGGGTTGCATCCATGGAGGTGAATTCTCTGAAGGATCAGTGGATGGAGGTGAGACGGCCGTCTGTTTTGACGGTGAGTCGTCCTCAGGCGACACACATTCTTTGTATCAGTTACAAGATGGCGTGCTTGGGGGCTATTCTGATGGCAGCAGTATTCCGGACCTCTCTGAGCCGCCGAATCGAGCCGGAGTTTTCATGGCTGGCACTCAACCCGGGCAGAACTCTACGGCTGCGGCAGCGATAACCACCAGGTCGGCGGCAGCCGGGTCAGGAGACTCCGTGCGCCCCCCGGCTCAGGTGCTAATGGACCTCATGGATAAGTTGACGGCTCTGTTGACTGCTGTAGTGGAGCCGGTGGATAAGGCTCTGCCTCATTACACACCAATACCACCGGGTCACTTTTCTAACCCTTTGGAGAATCTCATCGCTGCGTCGGCTCGTTTGGCGGCTCTCCCGATGGAAGGCGACTCTCCGACAGCAATTGAAACATGAAGGGTGAGAGAACTTCAGACGGCTTTGGCGCAGCAGGATGCGTACTCTTACAGTCGAGACAGAATCCATTCAACCCCTCGCCCAATCTAGAGCCCGAGCTATAGCAGGCATATGGACACAGCCGCTATGTCGAGCAATGCTCAACGCCGTAACCAACCGTGCAGGCATGAGCCGGCGCAGGGGGGCCCTTAACTTGGCGGATCAAGAGAGAATCCTTCAAGAGGCTGAGCGGGCGGATCAACTGGCAGCTGAGCAGGCGGCTCATCAGGCTTTTCCGGTTTATCCGGCAACCTCTGTTGAGGCAGGAGTGGCCACAAGAACAGGAGGTGTCCCTTGCCTGGTGCCGGCTATACGTAATGAGCGCTTGCCAAAAGACTTTAAGGGGCCTCGTAAGGTGCCTAATTACACGGCCGACTTGCAGCCTGGGGCATGGATTGAAAGTTATGAGATGGCGATGGAGCTGTTGGAGGTCAGCGATGAAGCAATGGCTAAGTATTTCACTACGATGTTGGATGGAACGGCTCGCACTTGGTTGAAAGGGTTGCCACCCAAATCCATCGGCTCATGGGCAGAGTTAAAAGCCCGGTTCATTCAACACTTCAAGGACACATGTAAACAACCTATGTCAATCGTGGACCTAACTTACTGTCAGCAGGAGGAAGGTGAGTCCACGACCCATTGGGTGCGCCGGGTCAAGGAGATAATACATTCATCTGATAAGATGGATGATGGCTCTGTGATCTTAATGTTGGAGAAAATTGCCGTTTTGAACCTCTGAAACAGAAGCTGGGGTGGCTTAAGCGTGATTGTAATGACATGGGCCAGTTGATGGCATCCCTGGTCAAATATGATGATTCTGACAGTACCAAGGATCCCGTGTCTGATGAAGAAAAGACAGGGAAGGGAAAGAAGAACGGCTACGGCAAGGGTCACCAGCATAACCCGGTGAATCAAGGAGGTAATAAATGTAAGGCTGACGAGTTTGTGGCTAACACCAATACACAGGGCAACAACCAACGGCGCAAGAGTACGCCACCTTCTCGGTCAGGCGGGTCAGGTCCCACCCTCGAGCAACTACTGAATGAACCTTGTCCAAGACACGGCACCCGGGAGAAGCCAGCTACCCATCTGTGGAAGGACTATACGATCATGAAGGCATTTAAAAATTCCAACATGTTTGATGGTAGCCACGGACCTGGCGGTGGTTCAGACGGAGGCGGCTTTCATGGCCTAGGCGCCGGTTCAGGCGGAGGCAATTTTCACGGTCAGGGCCATCCGGGTAACCAGGGTGGCTATAATCAGCAACCCGGCCAAAGTAATCAACAGCAATAGCAGCAACAGTCCGGGTATCAGAGTAACCCAAAATAGTTGAATAGTGGGCAGTACCACGTACTTACCACTAGTTTATGCAAGAGGGACCAGAAGCTTCGTAAGAGGGTTGTAAATGCTGTTGAGCCGACGATTCCACGTTATTTGAGGTGGTCAGAACAGCCTATTGTGTGGAGTAGGGAAGATCACCCTCCCCGGGTTGATAATCTGGGTCACTTGGCCTTGGTGGTGGCACCTCAGGTTGGTGGATATAAGTTCACTAAGGTGCTCATGGATGGAGGCAGTAGCATCAACATCCTCTATTATGAGACGTTTCGTCGGATGGGGTTGACTGATAAGAGTCTTAAACAATCCAACACTGTTTTTCATGGTGTTGTGCCTGGTAAGTCGGCATACCCAGTTGGTAAGATTGAATTGGAAGTAGCCTTTGGGGATGAATATGATTCCAGGGCTGAGAAGTTAACTTTTGAGGTGGTTAAGATCAAAAGCCCATATCATGCTCTGTTTAGACGGCTGGCTTATGCCAAGTTCATGGCTCGGCCGTGTTATGTGTATCTGCAGCTCAAGATGCCGGGTTATAAAGGCACCATCACAGTACATGGAAGCCGGAAAATAGCCCTGGAATGTGAAGAAGGTGATGCCGCTTATGCTGAGTCTGTTTGTGCGATAGAGGAGTTAAAGTTTTATAAAGATAATGTTGACCCGACAGACATGACGTCTTTGAGGAAGCCAACTACGGAGCATGAACCGGTGTCGAAATTCAAGTCAGCTAATGACACCAAGATGGTTGATTTTGTGCCCGACGACTCATCCAAACAGTTCATCATCAGCGCCAACTTGGATCCAAAATAGGAAAGCGCGCTCATCGAGTTCATCCGTGAGAACCGGGACATCTTTGCATGGAAACCTTCTGACATGCCGGGTGTCTCGAGAGAACTCGCTGAGCACAATCTTAATATTGATCCGAAGTTTAAGCCGGTCAGGCAGTTCCTTTGACGGTTTAACGAGGAAAGGCGCAAGGCCATTGGAGAAGAGGTGGCCCAGCTCTTGGCGGCCGGGTTCATTGTTGAAGTTTTTCACCCAGAGTGGTTGGCTAACCCGGTGCTTGTACTCAAGAAGAATGGCACCTGGCGTATGTCTGTGGATTACACCGATTTGAACAAGGCTCGTCCGGCCGATCCTTTCGCTCTCCCTCGTATTGATCAGATCATTGATGCTACGGCGGGTTGCGAGCGTTTGAGTTTTTTGGATGCATATTCAGGTTATCATCAGATCAAGTTGGCAGTTAAGGACTAGGAGAAGACGACTTTCATCACTCCGTTTGGAGCCTTCTGCTATGTGTCTATGCCTTTTGGACTGAAAAGTGCCCAGGCGACTTATCAACGATGTGTACAGAATTGTCTTCACAGTCAGATTGGACGTAACGTTCATGCTTATGTGGATGACATAGTAGTAAAATCCAGAGAGAAGGAAACCTTGGTAACTGATCTGAAGGAGACCTTTGATAACCTCCCGGTCTACAAGATGATGCTTAACCCGGGAAAATGTGTTTTTGGAGTCCCAGCTCGCAAACTTTCAGGTTTTTTGGTGTCTAACAGAGGTACTGAGGCTAATCTGGAGAAAATTAAGGCAATTACATCTCTGGCCAAACCGGTGTGCATCAATGACGTTCAGTGTTTGGCGGGTCGCGTCGCTGTCTTAAGCCAGTTCATAAGCCGGTTAGGGGAGAAGGTGATGCCTTTGTATCAAATGATGAAAAGGCGGATGACTTTGTCTGGAGTGACGCTGCTAACTCTGCTTTTGAGGATCTAAAGAAACAGCTCGCTGAGCCGCCGGTTCTTGCTGCTCCGGTTGAGAAAGAGCCGTTGTTATTATATGTAGCTGCTAACTCACGTGCGGTCAGTGTGGCCATTGTTGTGGAGCGCAAGGAGGCTGGCAAGGAACATCCGGTCCAACGGCCGGTTTACTACGTCAGTGAGGTGCTCATTGAATCTAAACAAAGATATCCACACTGGCAGAAGCTTGTTTATGGGGTGTTCATGGCCAGCCGGAAGCTCAAACATTACTTTCAGGGTCACCCAATCACTATGGTTAGCTCTGCTCCTCTAGGAGACATCATTCAAAATAGAGAAGCCACAAGACGATTCGCCAAGTGGACTATTGAACTTGGGTCTCATGGTTTCAAGTATATGCCACGTACTGTGATCAAATCTCAAGCGCTGGTTGACTTCATTAATGACTGGACAGAGTTGCAGATGCCAGAGGAGAAACCAGACAACACATATTGGACGATTCATTTTGATGGGTCTAGACAGTTGGAAGGCTCGGGGCTGGAGTTGTTTTAACTTCTCCTCGAGGGGACAAGTTTTGTTATGTGTTGCGATTGATGTTTCCTTGTACTAACAACGCAGCAGAATATGAAGCCTTGCTCCATGGTCTTCGAATGGCTAAAGAGATGAGTCTAAGCCGGGTCCGGTGCCTTGGTGATTCAGATTTGGTGGCTCAACATGTGTCAGGCAAGTGGGATTCCAAGGATCCTCTCATGGCGGCTTATCGCCGCGAGGTCGACGTTGTTGCGGGGCATTTTAAGGGTTATCAAGTGGAACACATTGACCACAGAAAGAACGAAGCTGCTGATGCCTTAAGCCGGTTGGGATCTCAGCATAAGCCGGTACCACCTAACACCTTTTTGGATGTTTTACATAACTCGTCTGTTCAGTTGCCTACAGAGGAAGATTTGGTCATTCCTGACCCGGAGGCACAGTTAGTGGAGGCTATTCATGTTATTCCAGATTGGACAGTACCGTTCCTGGCTTACATGACCCGGGGCGAGTTGCCAGAGGACGAGGCCCTGGCCCGACAGATAACCCGGCGGTCCAAGTCAATGACGATTTCTGACGGAGAGTTGTATCATCGCAGTGTCACTGGAGCGTTTCAGCGTTGTGTTTCTCCTGAAGAAGGTCAAGAAATAATTCATGAGATCCATGAAGGGGATTGTGGTCATCACGCCGGGTCAAAGTCTCTTGTGGCCAAAGATTTTTGTCATGGTTTTTACTGGTTAACGGCTCACGCTGATGCAGAGGATCTGGTCAGTAGGTGTGATGGATGTCAAAAATTTGCACAACGAGCGCATGTGCCGGCTCAAGAGTTGCGGATGATTCCAATCACTTGGCCGTTTGCAGTTTGGGGGCTTGACATGGTTGGACCTTTCAAAAGGTCCAAGGATAAAAAGACACATCTTTTAGTGGCAGTTGACAAATTCACAAAATGTGTTGAGGCAAAGCCAGTGAGTAAGTGTGATGCAGCCACGGCGGTTCGGTTCATGAAAAAGGTGATTTTTCGCTTTGGTTTTCCACACAGCATTATCACTGACAATGGCACTAATTTGTCCTAAGGTGCTATGGAGGAGTTTTGTCAACATGAGCATATCCGGCTTGATGTTTCTTCCGTAGCTCACCCTCAATCTAATGGTCAGGCTGAGAGAGCAAATCAGGAAATCTTAAAAGGTCTCAAGCCCCATCTTATGGTTCCCTTACAACGGACGTCGAGTTGTTGGGTAGAGGAATTACCCTCAGTGCTGTGGAGCATCAACACCACTCCTAACAGGTCTACAGATTATACACCTTTCTTCATGGTTTATGGAGCGGAAGCAGTGCTGCCTAGTGACATCCGTCATGACTCGCCTCGCGTGGCGGCTTACGTTGAAGCTGATATTGAACAAGCCCGACAAGATGCACTTGACTTGTTAGATGAAGAGAGATATTTAGCGGTAGCTCGATCAGCAATTTATCAACAGGACCTGCGCCGTTATCACAGCCACCGGGTTAAATCCAGGACCTTTCAAGAAGGTGACCTGGTGCTCCGGCTCATCCAGGATCTGTCTGATGCACACAAACTATCCCCGCCTTGGGAAGGACCTTTTGTGGTCAGCAAGAATTTAAAGAACGGGTCATATTACCTCATTGACGTTCGAGAGCACAAAGACTCGCGTAAGTTGGAGGAGGAGACCCGCCGGCCATGGAACATTGCTCAGCTTCGGCCATACTACACCTGAGCTACCGGCTCTCGTCATGTACATACTTTGACGTTGTATATATTATGATAAGTAATAAAGCAGGACTTCTATCTTTTTCCTCTTCAAAGATCATATATCTTTACTATTTTCATTATTTAAGTGACTATTAAGGAGCTGATCATATCTGAATTTAGCTTAACCTTTTTGGTCCGGCTTATGATCGTATTCGAATCTTCCTGTAAACCTCATAGGTCACTTGGGGGCTTCCTGTTCAAACATAGGTCGTATTCGAACCAAAGAGAACATAGTTGTTGTAACCCTCTTGATCGGCTCAAAGCCAAAATCACTAGGGGGCTTCTTGATTGTATCTGAATCATAACTTAACCCCTTTTGGGTCCGACTTGGATCATATTCAAATCAGGGTCGTTAAAAACCTCTCAAGGTCATTTGGGGGCTTCCTGTTCAAACATAGGTCGTATTCGAACCAAAGAGAACATAGTTGTCGGTACCCTCTTAATCGGTGCAACACCAAAGCCACTGGGGGCTATATGATCGTATTTGAATCTTAGCTTAACCCTTTGGTCCGGTTTACTGATCGTATTCGAATCAGAAACCCCCAAATTTATGTTGTTTAAAATCAGCTATTTTGTCTTACTAGTTTTTATTGTCTCAAATCTAAACTATCAGTATGGTTTTTATTTAAGCCGGCTTGATTATTTGACAATAAGCCGCCAAGGCATGATAGTCATTAGGTATATGGAAGCATTGACTTCTCAAAAAGATTGGTCATCAACCTCATCATCCGGATCATGAAAACTGGCAGTCCAGAAACACAGGTATGACAGTGTTGTTCACAAACAGGTTTTTTCAGCCTTGTTTATCTTTTCCAATAAAGACATATACCGGGTGTTTTTGACTCGCTCGTGTTAAACCGCCAGGCCAGCTCTTTCATTTTTTTGTAGGAGCAAAGTTAAAACATTGCAGATATAATCAAAGATGTACTGGCAAAGAGTAATATGCAACATTTTGTGTGCGAGGGCATAAGCAACACATGCAGTTTTTAAGCTAAATCTATTACAAGGCTTTGAGAGCCCACAAGATGGTTATGACTCTCCCCTCGCCGGTTCATCTCCTTCTACTGATTGGAAGCTGGGCTTGGACCAGTCAAAGCCGTTCAAAGCAATGAACTCCGCCTCATCATCAATTAGGTCGGCCGGTTCAACTTCCGGAGCAAAAGTGTGTTGACGAACCGGCGGGATAAGATCTGTCACCTTATAAGAGGGAGTCGCCATCTTCTTATTCTCCATATCAAAACCCGGCTGATATTTATCGATGTTGGTCTGATCTCCAAGAATGGTAGCTTGAGGTCGAACTCCCCTCACACAGGCAATGAAGTCATCTTGATCAAATGGAGTCCCATCTTCCTTCACAGTAGGGTACCCCTTAGCCACATCCATCGGGTCTAGACCCGGCACCCAGGCTTTGGAGCGGCTCAGGGCAGTCAGGGCTCCGGCTATGGCACAGGATCGTTTGACTTCTTGAAACCTGGCGGGTAAGATTGATAACTTCTTCAAGACATCGCTCAACCGATTGGGTCCTTGGTTGGCAGGGGAGATGGTGGCAAGTGCTCGTTGAGCGCCAGTATACAATTGCTCCACTAAGGTATAAACCGCCTTCAATTTGGTCACACTGTCTTGGCTCAGATTTTTGCTTCGTGGACCTGCGAGTGTTTTTTAAACAAAGGCTCAGCAGGCAGCTTATATTCCGGGTCAAAAGAAGGTATAAGTGATTAATACAGATGACTTACCAAAGATGGCAGAGACCATTTGAGACACCCAGTTCTTTAAGCCGGTGAGCTCCGTGGTAACCTCCTCAAGAGCCGCCTCAGCTGTTTCAGCATGTTGTATCAGCAGCGTCTTTTCTTCGGCCCACGATTTCTTCTTTGCAGTCAAGCTGGTCTTCAATTTTTCCGTCTCAGAAAGACTCAATTGGAGTTTAGAGTCAGCAATCTTGATTTCTGCCTCTTGATCCGTCAGCCGGATCTTCGCATCAGTTAATTGGGATCCCAATTCAGATAGGGCGTTCTACAAAACATACACAGGTGTGTCAAGGCTTAAACTAAAAGTTATAAGGGTTCAAATCTCAAATACTATGCACCGCAATACCACTTGACACTTGGGGGCTAATGTCTGCCAAAGCAATTTTTTACGACTCTTATATGTTTCAAGTACCAAGTGTTTTACAAAGTAACACCACTTGGCACTTGGGGGCTAATGCATGATATTCAGAAAGTTTCTCAAGATTAAGCCAGATTGCAATACTTATTGGGACTAGTAAAAGACAATTATGAAGTTAAGCATCGGTTCATTTATGATAAATTGAGCCGGCCCTTGGGGGCTACACGTGAAGTTTACGCTACTTTGTTGGACTTTCAAAAATCTTAGAGACAAAGTATCAACCTATATCATAAAGTCTACAGATCATTCAAGTTCATCATCTGAAGACTTGGGGACTGGCAGAGTATAAGAGAACCGGAGAACATACCTCATATTTTAGCTGTAATTGCTTGACCATCTCAATTTCTGACTCACAGCTGGAATGAACATGACTGAGATAACCGGACAGTATGTCACTAGAATTCAGATGAGTGTAGTGAGAGATATCAAGACGCACTCTCTGCTTCTCCAAGGCTTCTTGCTTAGCAGTGTGCCGGGCTAACATAGTGGTTGTCCCGATTCAACAAATCGGCTACCAGTAATCAACACGTCAGTATCAGAAGTTGTTGGCGGGTTAGCTGAACTAGATGGTTCAGTGATAGTCAGATTAAGGGTGATCTCATTGGCTGACAACTCAGGAGGATCCAATTGAGTATGAACAGTCGAGTCTTCAGGTGCTTCAGTTTCAGAGGGAGGAGTTGGCATGACCGGCTCAGGTGCAGGAACCTTCGGGTCTTCTGACGGCGTAATCACCTTGGCCTTCTTGGATTTGGCTTGGCCGCTAAGAAAATGAGACAGTTAGTGTAAGGATGCAGTTTTTAAAGATATAGAGGAAAGCCGATTTTTCCTTACCTGGGAGCAGTTTTGAAAGCCGGAAACTGAGTCTGGGATGAGTCGCCAGAAGAGCGAGAAACCTCCTGTAAAAGGTAAAATAAAGTCAGTGAGGCAAGGGAATAGATTCATTAATGAAAGCAAAAGATGAGGATGAAAGAAACCTCATTCTGGCGTTTTCGAGGAGTTTTTTGTAAAACAGAAGGCGGTTCATCGTCGTCATTATTCCGGGCCTGACGGCGGCTCTCATGTTGCTGCTTTTTCAAAAGAAAATGAGGGTCCAAATAAGCCAAAGGGTGCGAAAACCTTACTTTCAGGGTTACCAGTCGAAGTTCCTGTCTTGGCAAATGGGCCGAGTTGGAGGAAATAGTTACCTCTTCTTCTACGGCCTGGCTGGCCCCCGTGTCGTCCTGGCAATAGTCAGTGTCAATAAGGTTATTAAAAAACTGGCCAAGGGAGTCAAGGGCTACCTCTGACTCAGTATCATCGTCAAGCTTTAACAGGTCTGAAGCAGTGCTCCTTTTCTTCTTGGACCTCCGGGTCATCTTCCTGGCAGCTATGGCGGCAGTTCTAGCCTTCTTGGTAGCTTCATGGTCATACTTGGCCTTCCAGAAGTCAGATTTGTCCTATAAACAAATAAACAGGATGAAAGGTCATGCAAGTATTTAAAACTACTGAGGAAAGCATAAAAGAGAAAGAGGTCAGGGTTTTTTTTTACCTCTAGCGCCGGGTTAAGTTTACTGAAGGGGTTTAACCCAACCTTATTGCAGTCCTCATACTTGCCGTTCACATGGATGGTTGACATTGCAACAATGTCTTCTTCAGTTCGTTGTACAGAGCTGTGACGCGGAGAGTCATCTGGGCCTCCGCCATATTCATACATCAATTTGGATCGATGGCTTAGAGGGATGACCCGCCACGAGATCCAGCAACGGATCAAGTCAACTCTGGTTAAGCCATTCCCCAGTAAGGCATTGATCCTTTTAATAGATGGAATAAGCTTTTTGCGTTCAGTAGCAGTAAGCTTATCAGGAAGCACAAACTTGGAATCCAGACGCTCCGTGCGATAACCCGATAGTGGTTTTTCATTGGCTGGAGACGTATCTTGGCAATAGAACCAGGTCTGATTCCAATCTTTGGGATGACTCGGTAAGACTATTAAGGGAAAGACGGCGCCCTGTCGGTGTTGAATTGAGATTCCACCGAGTTCCAAGCTAGGGCCATTGGTACACTCGTTCTAGCGGTTCAGATAAAAGTGCTCTCTGAAGAGTTCCACAATCGGCTCTTCTTGAAGATACACCTCACAGAGAACTTGTAGATGTTGGATATGGAATTGGGTCCAAGATCTTGAGGGTGAAGTTTGAAAAAATGAAGAACGTCCCTGAAGAACTTTGAGCCGGGTGGTGAAAAACCCCGATTCATGTGGTCAGTGAAGACAATAACTTCACCGTCTTTGGGATTAGGCCATTCCTCGTCCGTGTCAGGAGCACGATAAGATATAAAATTTTTCTCTAGCAAAAATCCAATGGTGACAAACTCTTTCAAGTTATCCTCAGTTACTGTGGAGGGGACCCAGTTGCAGACTGTCGGTGCTTTTGATGGCATGATGAAAAAGGGGAAGGTGAAAAGAAAGTAATTTGTTGGTTCAATTTATTTGATGAAGTTATAGGTTCATGATCATGATACAGATGAATCATGGCGGCTTAAAGAAGGGCTAATGACATATAAAGGAAAGCCGGAGTCATAAGCCGCCATGACTAAAGATATTCAAAGGATGCTAGAAACATAAAATGGCTGAGTGTTGGCACAAACAAGTTTACCAAGCTATCATTATTATTTTGGATCAAATGGCCGTTCTGAAAAGAAAATATTCTAGACCTAAAAATCTAGTACAGATGAGTTCATGAGTTATAATGAGGCATCTGTACGGAAAAAGGGATCTACTGGTATAAAAAATGGACGCAAAACAACTACGGCACGAGTTATGTGTTCCTTTTTGGATCAGAAGAGGCTGCGAAAGAAGAACTACAAGAAGATCTGTGATGAACAGCGAAGAACACCGATGAACTTGCAACCCTAATACAGATCTAAGTGCGTGAAAAAGAAGGAACTTACAAGATGCAGAACTACTACGAAGAGTCGCCGCGGTTCTCTAGACGAGCTCAAGGTGATGCAACGGCTGACGTTGAGGGAAATGGTGAGTGCTACGGCAACGGCGGAGCTCGAGAAGCAGAGAGGTAGCAAGAAGATGGAAGGAAGAAGAAGAAGAAGAAGAAGAAGAAGAAGAAGAAGAAGAAGAAGAAAGAAGAAGGACCGGCCAAGCCTAATTATAAGGGGAAGAAGTGAATAGGCATGCGCGAAAATTGAGGAAGACCAAAATAATGATTATCCAGCTAAACGGATGCCTCGATTCTTAGAAGACATTAAAAGATAAAAGATCCGTTGAAGATGATGTCATAGCAGGCTTTCATGTTTTCAGAAGATGACGTCATGGCGGGTTATAGAGTTTTTTCAGACAGAGGAAGATGTATTTCGTCTAAGTGTTGAAGATTGACAAAGAACAAAGTTCAAGTCAACCTGGGGCCTAATGTTGGGGATATAGCTACCAGGTATGACCCGCCCAGGAGGGGTCGGGTCAACCCCAATGGCGGGTTACAAAAAGAAGCCCAGTAATATTCAAGGTGATAGTTTATTAAGACTTGTAGAAGGCCTAAGCCCAGAGGCGGCTTAAGGCCCAATATTGTAAACCGCCATATGTAAAGAAAGACTTGTAAAGAAAGGCATATAAAAGAAGTCACCGAGCCGAACACGTTTTATGAGCTGGCCAGGACTCTGTAGGCCACCAGGCGTCAACCCGTGTATATAAGAGGACGACCCGGCGGCGGCTTAGGACAAGAAACAAGAGATCGATAGCCAAGCTAGCAGATTCGCTCCTTGGTCATCGAAACCTAGCAATACAACATCAACTGGACTAGGCCTTACCTTCACCGTAAGGGGCCGAACCAGTATAAACCTCTCGTGTCCTTTGTCCCAATTAACCCCTTTAAGCTTCCTAGTTGCGATGGCCCTATGACTAAGTCCTTTCTCTAGGACATCTGCCATGACAATTCCAGGACAGATTTCGTAGCTATGATGCATACTCCTTTGCTCTAGCATCACTGTATTTACTCATACCAACTAATTTCAAATTTGAAGGATCCAATTGAAACTCCAATGGCGCAAAATGTATGTTTTACACCTATTTCTTTAACTGCATTGTTGTTCTAACTTCTTGATCTATGTTGATTTCAGTTTCAGTTGTATAAACAGTTATGTTCTCATGTCATGCACATTACAAGTGTTGTTAGTGTTGTGTAGTTTCCCACACTTATATTCTGTCTACTGTTGTGTCTTAAAAAGATATGATTTGACTGTGTCTCTGTCTTGTTTTTCCAACATAAACTAGAATGATATAGACAATATAATGACTATAGCACATAGATATATGTTTGTTTCATGATGTTATCCTATCCACCTTACTACTGAACCGGTTTACCAAAATGAGTTGTATATACTTGTAACGCCCCGGATACAACTTTCCATATTTGTAACTCCGACTCTTGCCTTTTCCGAAGATGCGATATGAGATTCCCTTCGTGGTTGGGTTTTTGTCTTTGTTTTGCTTTTGTTCATGTCATGCATTTCATATCATTTCATCATGTGCATCGCATTTGCATACGTTTCCGTCTCATGCATCCGAGCATTTTTCCCGTTGTCCGTTTCGCAATCTGACACTCCTACTTGCAACGGCGCACCCCTCTTGCTCTTTTCATGAGCAGGTGTTAAACATTCTCGGAATGGACCGAGATTTGCCAAGTGACCTTGGTACACCACCGGTAGACCGCGTGTCAATTTCGTGCTATTTGGAGTCCGTTTGATGCTCCAACGGTTAACCGGGGAACCGCAAAGGCCTCGTGTGTGTTGCAGCCCAACACCCCTCCAAAACGGCCCAATAACCCATCCAAACCACTCCCATGCCCTCCGTCGTCGGATCACAATCGTGTGGGCGAAAACTACACCTCATTTGGACACTCCTACCTCCTCCTACCTATAAATATGTGTCTCCCTCCGAAAATTCGCGGTGCAAACCCTAGATCCACTCCTCCCCGCACCACCGGACATGTCCGTCCGCAGTCGGACGCGTCCACCGCCGCCGCCACATCGTTCTGGCCAATCCGAGCATGACACGTTAGCCACAACCGCCTCCGCAGCCAATCCAGGCGCGCCACCTGTCCCACACCCACTTCCCCGCCGCGCGGCCCGTGGAGCCCATCGCGTGCCCGCACGGGCTCGAACCGCCACCGCCCGCTCCACCGCGGCTCCGTGCGCCTCCCCGTCGCCCGTTCGCCGACGCCGCCTTGCCCTATGTCGTGCCCGCTGGCCAGACTTCGCCGTCCACGTCGCCGGAGCGCCCCACCACCACGTCGCCGCCCCGGATCCGCCACTGCCTCACCTTCTTCCTCCACCCCGCCGCCCATCGCAGTGCCCCTTCGCCGCGCCTGTCTGGTGACAGGAGACGCCGCTAGCAACCTCAGGGCAACCCCGTGCTCCTCCTCCTCGTTTTTCCTCTCTCTCCCTCCCTTTCTCCTTCCTCTCATCACCGTCCTCTCTCTCCCTTGCAGCCCGCCGCCGGCTGGATCTGGATCCCCCTCGCCGGATCCGTCCATTTCCGCCGTCCCGGCGACCGGCGTCACCGCTGTCCACTCCCGGAGCGCCGGCGATGCCTTTGTGCAGGAGGAGAACGACGTGCCCCAGCCTCGTGGGCCGTGAGATCCAGCCAAGCCCGCGTCCGCCCCACCTCCTTAGCCGAAGCCCATGGGTGAGCAATCCCCCCCAGATCCCCGCTCGCGCGTAGTTTAGTTATCCGACGCTCGTCCATTATTTTGTTCTAAGTCCTCAGATCCTCATAATATATGCCTCTGTTCATCATGCCATATCTCCATCACCGTAGCTCCGTTTCATGCATATGTTATATCAAAATGTTCATGGTGAGTTGCTCTTCATTTCATTCCATTGTGGCATGCTTGTTTGAGTCCATCTTGATGCCCAAATCATTGATGCAAGAGTGCTATAAAATGTTTACTCCTGTTACTTAGCAAATTATGATGTTTTGGCATTTTTGTCACATTTGATGTGTGCTTCATATGGGCATGAGCTCTACATGTGTTTTGAACTATGACATGCCATCTTTACAGGGGTGCTTGCCATGTATTTTTGTGATCAATGTGGTGACTAGCACAAGCATGAAAACTAGGCTTCGTGATATTGTTGTTTTCAGGGACTTAGGATTTTACCAAGTCATTTTCCTGCTGTTATTTTGATGCCATGTATACTTGATGCTACAGTGAGATCCATGCTTGTTTTGAGTTGTTTCAGTAAGGATGTTTTGGACATACGGTTATGCTATATCCATCCATGCCCCTGTTTGCAATTATGGAGTGCCCTAGCATGTCTTAATCTTGCTCTACTTTTGCTATAAAATGTTCCTGGCAGATTGTTTACATGTTAATCAATTTTGCCATGGTTATTACTAGTGATCCAAGCATGCTATGAACTTGCTCTTGACATGGTTAGCTTCATGAACATGTCTTCTTTCTGTTAGTATGCTTATCTTGTCATGCAATGCCTTGTGGTGAGTGATTTGAGCTCGCAAAGATGCCTTCATAATTCTGTTTATGCCATTCTCTGTTTTCTGCTAAGTCTGAAACTGTTAATAAAACTTGCTATGTTTATATGAGTGCCATCATATCTTATGTGCCTTTTTCGCTCATGATCAGTAAGGGACTTTTGTTCTATGCTTTTAGTAGATTCATGCTATGATATGTTCCTGTAGCATGTTGTCTGCTTGCTCTAAACATGGCTTCCTGATGTTATTTCTGGCACGTTAGTATTTTCACTAAGTTTGTGAAGCTGATATCTTTTGCCCTTTTGCCATGCTTGTTTGAACTTGCTCTTGTGGGATTTAGCCGTAGCTCAGTGTTCACGTTTTATCAAGCATCTTGAGTACATCACTGCCATATGCTTTGTTGCTATGTTGCAGTGCAGTAGCTTAGTTTCTTGTTGCATTCTGGATGGCATCGTGTTGTTAATCACAGAATTGTGCCTTTCTTGTTTTGCTTGCCATTTGCAAACCATGCATCCAATCCGGTGATCTTTATATCGATTTCGACCGAAATCATCTCATCTTTCCAGCGGTACACTTGGTTTGCCAAGTTGATGCATTGTTCATTCTTTCTCTTCTGGAGCACGCATATGCATTGCATTTCACATCTCGCATATCATGCCATATAGTGCATCATGTTACTTGCGCATTGCACCGTGATTGATTGTTGGTCCTTTGCTTGTGTTCTTGCTTTGGGTAGAGCCAGGAGACGAGTACGTGATCGAGGAACCTGTTGAGTATGCTAACGAGGATCAAGCTTTCGTCAACTCTGAGAACTTTGCAGGCAAGATGACCATACCCTCGAAATCACTTCTATCTTTGCTTGCTAGTTGTTCGCTCTTTTGCTATGCCGCATTACTTACCACTTGCTATATCATTCCTCCCATATTGCCATGTCAAGCCTCTAACCCACCTTTCCTAGCAAACCGTTGTTTGGCTATGTTATCGCTTTGCTCGGCCCCTCTTATAGTGTTGCTAGTTGCACGTGAAGATGAAGTTTGTTCCATGTTGGAACATGGATATTGTTGGGATATCACAATATCTCTTACTTAATTAGTGCATCCATATACTTGGTAAAGGGTGGAAGGCTCGGCCTTATGCCTGGTGTTTTGTTCCACTCTTGCCGCCCTAGTTTCCTTCATACCGGTGTTATGTTCCTTGATTTTGCGTTCCTTACACGGTTGGGTGTTATGGGCACCCCTCGACAGTTCGCTTTGAATAAAACTCCTCCAGCAAGGCCCAACCTTGGATTTACCATTTGCCTCACCACCACCTACTTTCCCTTGGGAGTCACGCTCCCGAGGGTCATCTTTATTTTAACACCCCCCCCCGGGCCAGTGCTTCTCTAAGTGTTGGTCCGAACCGAGTAGACTGCGGGGCCACCTCAGGGAAACTTGAGGTTTGGTTTTACTCGTAGGATGTCTCATCCGGTGTTGCCCTTAGAACGAGATATGTGCAGCTCCTATCGGGATGTCGGCGCATCGAGAGGTCTTGCTGGTCTTGTTTTACCATTGCCGAAATGTCTTGTAACCGGGATTCCGAGCCTGGCCGGGTCTTCCTGGGAGAAGGAATATCCTTCGTTGACCGTGAGAGCTTGTGATGGGCTAAGTTGGGACACCCCTGCGGGGTTATGAACTTTCGAAAGTCATGCCCGCGGTTATGGGCATATGGGAATTTGTTAATATTCGGTTGTAGAGAACTTGACACTTAACTTAATTAAAATGAATCAACCACGTGTGTAGCCGTGATGGTCTCTTCTCGCCGGAGTCCAGGAAGAGAACACGGTCTTGTGTTATGCTTGAACGTAAGTAGTTTCAGGATCACTTCTGGATCATTTCTAGTTCACGACCGTTGCATTGCTTCTCTTCTCGCTCTTATTTGCGTATGTTAGCCACCATATATGCTTAGTGCTTGCTGCAGCTCCACCTCACTACCCTTTCCTACCCATAAGCTTAAATAGTCTTGATCGCGAGGGTGTGAGATTGCTAAGTCCTCGTGACTCACAGATACTTCCAAATAGTTGCAGGTGCTTATGATACTAGTGCAGATGATGCAACCGAGCTCAAGTGGGAGCTCGAGGAAGATCTTGTTCGTTGTGTTGTTTCGTTTCCGGTTGACCAGTAGTGGAGCCTAGTTGGGATGATCGGGGATCTAGCATTTGGGGTTGTCTTCCTTTATTTTGGTTCCGTAGTCGGACCTTTGTTTGTACTTTGGATGATGTATGGATTAATTATGTATTGTCTGAAGTGGCGATTGTAAGCCAACTCTTTATCCCTTTCTCATTCAGTACATGAGATGTGTAAAGATTACCCCTCTTGTGACATGCCTACCATGCGGCTATGCCTCTAAGTCGTGCCCCGACACATGCGAGATATAGCCATATTGTGGGTGTGACAAGTTGGTATCAGAGCCATCCCCGACTTAGGAGCCCCCTGCTTGATCGAATCGCTGACGTTGTTGAGTCTAGAACAAAATGTTTTGAGTCTTAGGATTATATATATCGGAGAGTGGGCTTCTTTTTACTCCTCAGCCCCTTCGTCGCTCTGGTGAGGCCTCCTGACGTAGAGTTTTGACTCTTCTCTCCTCAAATTTCACGAAAAAAATTTAGGATCACGCGGGTATCTTGGAATCGTTTCGATGGTTTTGTGACGAAAACATTATTCTTGGTGCATCCTGACATTTAGGGGTTGTGGCAGTGTCCCGGGGAGTTGAGCTCCGAGGTGTTGTCGTCAGAATTTTATCGTTGTAGTTCTGGAATACCTGAGTTCGCCGACATCGAAAATCTCTTTTATGCAGTTGTTGGTGAGATAACCTCGACGCCACCCAGTACTGGGGCGGGAGTTCGGGATTATTGCCATAACTTGTATAACGGATGCTTTTCTAAGGTTGAGGTAAATGATTTCCGAAGGTTTCTTGGTTATGTGTTGAAGGATGGATACAGCTGGATGTAGGAATTGCTAGTTTGGGTGAGATATTATGCTTCCCCGGTATCCCCAACACCTGATTGCATAACCAGAAAGTTTCGGGAGTTTATAAGTGGGAATTCAAGTATCTCGTAGGATATCTTTCGAACAGACACATGATATGATATGGGGTCTATCATATGTTTGTTTCCGGCTTATTTTGCAAGCCAATCTTTGTTTTGTTTTGAGTTGTGGTATTTGAGTTGCTTCGATGTCAAGTGTTGATTCCATACCTTTTCCTAAGCGGTGTTCTCATATTTCTATGTGAATACTAATCCTTCATGATAATCGAGATTGTCATGTCAATCCTTTTCAACCGGCGTGTTCCTCTTCAAGTGGATCTGATCATTTTCAACATCCACGAGATCTAATCTCAGTTTTCTCAACGTTGTTCGTTTCATCCGTTCCCAAGTTGCTTTTGTTTTTCCCCCCCTCCCCCCCTTTCTTTTTTTTTTAAGGATTCAGATTTCTTAATCATGTATCCTTTTATTTGTGAGAAGTCTCTCCATTCTTTTTCGTCAATGTTCTTATCCGGTGATTCTCAGGAAGATACTAATGGAGCCACAAGTTTACCATTCTTCATTCTTTTTTCTTCTCCGGTGGACTCAATTCAAGCTTTCGGTGTTGATCATATTCTTTTCCTTATTTCAAATGCTTTCTCATGCCAGTGCACCTCTTAATCATCCACTTCTCGCTATTCAATTGTTCCAGAGTGCTCAAGATATCTCGAAGATCCATGTTTCCACTCTGCTTTCGTTCAAGCTCTTTCGAGGATGTTGTCTCATACAAGCTATTTAATTCAACCGGTGCAATCTCCTTTTCAAGTAATCGTTCAATAGTGTTTCTTTTGAGTGGGCCCTAACCCACAGGTCTTTTCCCATGATCTTACTTGACTCTTCTAATTTTCCCGGAGCTATCCTCAATGTTTGACGTAAGAATGAGTTATCATCAGTCAAATGCCATTCTCCTAGATCTTTCAAATTCTTTTCATCTTTGGTTCAACCTTTCTAATTTTCATTCCGGAGTGCCTCAACAATTCATGGTGGTGTTTCTTGTCGTCATTCTCGGATTTTGAAGACCGAAGAAGTTTTTCCTCTAAATCCTTACCCGTTCTTTCAAAGATTCATGGTTCTAGCTTGATGCCATCCTCTCATAATTATTTTTGATTGTGAGAACTCTTTTCACCCATCCAAAGCAATTCAGGAGTCTTTTTAGTTTGATTCTTCGGAGTCCATCATATCAGAATAATTCATTCTAGCTTTCAGCTCTCGTTCTCCAAATCTTACTGGTGCATCATTCAAGTAGTATCTAATCAGCTCGTGATCTCTTCACTCTCTTGTATCTAAATTCCTTCAAGTATCTTCATTCGTTTTCCAATTCTTCCTGGTGAATTGTGCCTTTGCTACGTTCTTTTCAATTCTTACGGTGGTTCGTTCAAGAGTTCTCTTCCTTGGTTAAAAATATCAATTCATTCATTCTTTCAAAATCCTACCAGCGGTTCATTGAAGACCTTCTCAATCTCGCGCGTAGTTTAGTTATCCGACACTCGTCCATTATTTTTTCTAAGTCCTCAGATCCTCATAATATATGCCTCTGTTCATCATGCCATATCTCCATCACCGTAGCTCCGTTTCATGCATATGTTATATCAAAATGTTCATGGTGAGTTGCTCTTCATTTCATTCCATTGTGGCATGCTTGTTTGAGTCCATCTTGATGCCCAAATCATTGATGCAAGAGTACTATAAAATGTTTACTCATGTTACTTAGCAGATTATGATGTTTTGGCATTTTTGTCACATTTGAGGTGTGCTTCATATGGGCATGAGCTCTACATGTGTTTTGAACTATGCCATGCCATCTTTACAGGGGTGCTTGCCATGTATTTTTGTGATCAATGTGGTGACTAGCACAAGCATGAAAACTAGGCTTCGTGATATTGCTGTTTTCAGGGACTTAGGATTTTACCAAGTCATTTTCCTGCTGTTATTTTGATGCCATGTATACTTGATGCTACAGTGAGATCCATGCTTATTTTGAGTTGCTTAATAAAGGATGTTTTGGACATACGGTTATGCTTATTCATCCATGCCCCTGTTTGCAATTATGGAGTGCCCTAGCACGTCTTAATATTGCTCTACTTTTGCTATAAAATGTTCCTGGCAGATTGTTTACATGTTAATCAATTTTTCCATGGTTGTTACTAGTGATCCAAACATGCTATGAACTTGCTCTTGCCATGAGTACGCTAACGAGGATCAAGCTTTCATCAACTCTGAGAACTTTGCAAGCAAGATGACCATACCCTCGAAATCACTTCTATCTTTGCTTGCTAGTTGTTCGCTCTTTTGCTATGTTGCATTACCTACCACTTGCTATATCATGCCTCCCATATTGCCATGGCATGCCTCTAACCCACCTTTCCTAGCAAATCATTGTTTGGCTATGTTACCGCTTTGCTCATCCCTTCTTATAGCGTTGCTAGTTGCACGTGAAGACGAAGTTTGTTCCATGTTGGAACATGGATATTGTTGGGATATCACAATATCTCTTACTTAATTAATGCATCTATATACTTGGTAAAGGGTGGAAGGCTCGGCCTTATGCCTGGTGTTTTGTTCCACTCTTGCCGCCCTAGTTTCCGTCATACCGGTGTTATGTTCCTTGATTTTGCATTCCTTACACGGTTGGGTGTTATGGGGACCCTTTTACAGTTCGCTTTGAATAAAACTCCTCCAGCAAGGCCCAACCTTGATTTTACCATTTGCCTCACCACCACCTACTTTCCCTTGGGAGTCACGCTCCCGAGGGTCATCTTTATTTTAACACCCCCCCCCCGGGCCAGTGCTTCTCTAAGTGTTGGTCCGAACCGAGTAGACTGCGGGGCCACCTCGGGGAAACTTGAGATTTGGTTTTACTCGTAGGATGTCTCATCCGGTGTTGCCCTGAGAACGAGATATGTGCAGCTCCTATCGGGATGTTGGCGCATCGGGCGGTCTTGTGATAACCCACAAGTATAGGGGATCGCAATAGTTTTCGAGGGTAGAGTATTCAACCCAAATTTATTGACTCGACACAAGGGGAGCCAAAGAATATTCTCAAGTATTAGCAGCTGAGTTGTCAATTCAACCACACCTGGAAACTTAATATCTGCAGCAAAGTATTTAGTAGCAAAGTAATATGATAGTAGGGGTAATGGTAGCAAAAGGTAACGGTAGCAAAAGTAATGTTTTTGGTGTTTTATAGTGATGATAACAATAGCAACGGAAAAGTAAATAAGCGAAGAACAATATATGGAAAGCTCATTGGCAATGGATCGGTGATAGAGAATTATGTCAGATGCGGTTCATCATGTAACAGTCATAACCTAGGGTGACACAGAACTAGCTCCAATTCATCAATGTAATGTAGGCATGTATTCCGAATATAGTCATACGTGCTTATGGAAAAGAACTTGCATCACATCTTTTGTCCTACCCTCCCGTAGCAGCGGGGTCCTAGTGGAAACTAAGGGATATTAAGGCCTCCTTTTAATAGAGTACCGGACCAAAGCATTAACACATAGTGAATACATGAACTCCTCAAACTACGGTCATCACCGGGAGTGGTCCCAATTATTGTCACTTCGGGGTTGCCGGATCATAACACATAATAGGTGAATATAGACTTGTAAGATGGGATCAAGAACTCTTGTATATTCATGAAAA